>NC_051246.2:7500-178826 GCF_015237465.2 Chelonia mydas | reverse complement strand
GGTGTGGGCTATGGGTTGGAGCCAGGGATGAGGGGTTTGGGGTGAAGGAGGGGCTTCCGGGCTGGGGCAGGGGTTGGGTGAGGGTGGGAGGAGGGCTCCGGCTGGGGGGGTGGGCTATGGTGTGGAGCCAGGATGAGGGGTTTGGGGTGAAGGAGGGGGCTCTGGGCTGGGGCTGAGGGGTTCGGAGTGGGGGGGGCTCCGGGCTGGGGCAGGGGTTGGGTGAGGGTGGAGGAGGGCTCCGGCTGGGGGTGTGGGCTATGGTGTGGAGCCAGGGATGAGGGGTTTGGGGTGAAGGAGGGGGCTCCGGGCTGGGGCAGGGGGTTGGGGTGAGGGTGGGAGGAGGGCTCCGGCTGGGGGTGTGGGCTATGGTGTGGGGCCGGGGATGAGGGGTTTGGGGTGAAGGAGGGGGCTCTGGGCGGGGGCTGAGGGGTTCGGAGTGTGGGAGGGGGGCTCCGGGCTGGGCAGGGGGTTGGGTGAGGGTGGGAGGAGGGCTCCGGCTGGGGGTGTGGGCTATGGTGTGGGGCCGGAGATGAGGGGTTTGGGGTGAAGGAGGGGGCTCCGGGCTGGGGCAGGGGGTTGGGGTGAGGGTGGGAGGAGGGCTCCGGCTGGGGGTGTGGGCTATGGTGTGGGGCCGGGGATGAGGGGTTTGGGGTGAAGGAGGGGGCCCTGGGCTGGGGCTGAGGGGTTCGGAGTGTGGGAGGGGGCTCCGGGCTGGGGCAGGGGGTTGGGGTGAGGGTGGGAGGAGGGCTCCGGCTGGGGGTGTGGGCTATGGTGTGGGGCCGGGGATGAGGGGTTTGGGGTGAAGGAGGGGGCTCTGGGCGGGGGGCTGAGGGGTTCGGAGTGTGGGAGGGGGCTCCGGGCTGGGGCAGGGGGTTGGGGTGAGGGTGGGAGGAGGGCTCCGGCTGGGGGTGTGGGCTATGGTGTGGGGCCGGGGATGAGGGGTTTGGGGTGAAGGAGGGGGCTCTGGGCGGGGGCTGAGGGGTTCGGAGTGTGGGAGGGGGCTCCGGGCTGGGGCAGGGGGTTGGGGTGAGGGTGGGAGGAGGGCTCCGGCTGGGGGTGTGGGCTATGGTGTGGGGCCGGGGATGAGGGGTTTGGGGTGAAGGAGGGGGCTCCGGGCTGGGGCAGGGGGGTTGGGGTGAGGGTGGGAGGAGGGCTCCGGCTGGGGGTGTGGGCTATGGTGTGGGGCCGGGGATGAGGGGTTTGGGGTGAAGGAGGGGGCTCCGGGCTGGGGCAGGGGGTTGGGGTAAGGGGGGTAGAGGGCTCCGGCTGGGGGTGTGGGCTATGGTGTGGAGCCAGGGATGAGGGGTTTGGGGTGAAGGAGGGGGCTCTGGGCGGGGGCTGAGGGGTTCGGAGTGTGGGAGGGGGCTCCGGGCTGGGGCAGGGGGTTGGGGTGAGGGTGGGAGGAGGGCTCCGGCTGGGGGTGTGGGCTATGGCGTGGGGCCGGGGATGAGGGGTTTGGGGTGAAGGAGGGGGCTCTGGGCTGGGGCAGGGGGTTGGGGTGAGGGTGGGAGGAGGGCTCCGGCTGGGGGTGTGGGCTATGGCGTGGAGCCAGGGATGAGGGGTTGGGGTGAAGGAGGGGGCTCTGGGCTGGGGCTGAGGGGTTCGGAGTGTGGGAGGGGGCTCCGGGCTGGGGCAGGGGGTTGGGGTGAGGGTGGGAGGAGGGCTCCGGCTGGGGGTGTGGGCTATGGTGTGGGGCCGGAGATGAGGGGTTTGGGGTGAAGGAGGGGGCTCCGGGCTGGGGCAGGGGGTTGGGGTGAGGGTGGGAGGAGGGCTCCGGCTGGGGGTGTGGGCTATGGTGTGGAGCCAGGGATGAGGGGTTTGGGGTGAAGGAGGGGGCTCCGGGCTGGGGCAGGGGGTTGGGGTGAGGGTGGGAGGAGGGCTCCGGCTGGGGGTGTGGGCTATGGTGTGGAGCCAGGGATGAGGGGTTTGGGGTGAAGGAGGGGGCTCCGGGCTGGGGCAGGGGGTTGGGGTGAGGGTGGGAGGAGGGCTCCGGCTGGGGGTGTGGGCTATGGTGTGGAGCCAGGGATGAGGGGTTTGGGGTGAAGGAGGGGGCTCTGGGCGGGGGCTGAGGGGTTCGGAGTGTGGGAGGGGGCTCCGGGCTGGGGCAGGGGGTTGGGGTGAGGGTGGGAGGAGGGCTACGGCTGGGGGTGTGGGCTATGGTGTGGGGCGGGGGCTGAGGGGTTCGGAGTGTGGGAGGGGGCTCCGGGCTGGGGCAGGGGGTTGGGGTGAGGGTGGGAGGAGGGCTCCGGCTGGGGGGGTGGGCTATGGTGTGGAGCCAGGGATGAGGGGTTTGGGGTGAAGGAGGGGGCTCTGGGCGGGGGCTGAGGGGTTCGGAGTGTGGGAGGGGGCTCCGGGCTGGGGCAGGGGGTTGGGGTGAGGGTGGGAGGAGGGCTCCGGCTGGGGGTGTGGGCTATGGTGTGGGGCCGGGGATGAGGGGTTTGGGGTGAAGGAGGGGGCTCTGGGCGGGGGCTGAGGGGTTCGGAGTGTGGGAGGGGGCTCCGGGCTGGGGCAGGGGGTTGGGGTGAGGGTGGGAGGAGGGCTCCGGCTGGGGTGTGGGCTATGGTGTGGAGCCAGGGATGAGGGGTTTGGGGTGAAGGAGGGGGCTCTGGGCGGGGGCTGAGGGGTTCGGAGTGTGGGAGGGGGCTCCGGGCTGGGGCAGGGGGTTGGGGTGAGGGTGGGAGGAGGGCTCCGGCTGGGGGTGTGGGCTATGGTGTGGGGCCGGGGATGAGGGGTTTGGGGTTGTGACATAGTAGGAATTGTCCCTTGTTATGTTTTATGTGAGTTTTACTGTTTTGCATGAATACGGCATGTGCCTCAGTTTCCCTGTGTGCTGCACCAATGCCTCGGTGGAGGGAATAGGGGTGTGTGACTTTGGCTGAGACCCTCTGGGGCAGATGAGGCTGCTCCAGTTGTCTGCACAGATGCAATGGACGGTGCCCTTCGTAACCTGAGACCCAGGAGGGGGTTGCAACCAGGTGAGGACCAGGTGACTCTTTGCCCAGGAAGTGAGACAAAGACAAGGAGGAGGAACAAGGGGGGTGTCAGAGGTTGGGTGGCTGGAAGCTGGGCAGTTTGCTTGGGGGGAATGGAAGAGGGAAAGTCCAAGGCGTCTGGCCCAGGACTCTGCAAGATGGACTTGGCTGAAAGTCACTGATTTCTGTGCTAACAAGTTCTGTTCTATGCTGTGTTCCTGTCTACCAATAAACCTCTGTTTTACCGGTGGCTGAGAGTCACGTCTGACTGCGGAGTTAGGGAGCAGGGCCCTCAGGCTTCCCCAGGAGCCCCGCCTGGGCGCACTCGCTGTGGGAAGCACACAGTGGGGCAGGGGATGTTGAATGCTCTGAGATCAGACCCAGCAAAGGTGGAAGCTGTGTGAGCTTCTTGCCCTGCAGACAGGCTGCTCCCAGAGAGGAGGCTCCCCCAGAGTCCTGACTGGGCTCCTATGGAGCAGTTCCAGAGCATCGCCCAGTGACTCCGTGACAGGGTGTGATGATGTGACGCAGCAGGGAGGAGGGAGTGTTGACCTGGGAATGTGCCCTGGGGACGGGAGACCTGAGAGCCTGTCACCTGAGCCAGGAGGGGGAGGGGGAGGTGACACCTCTGCCCGGGAATGTGAACAGAGGCTGCAGGAGGGGGCCTGCTAGAGGGGTGTAGTTTTCAGTTTGGGGCTGGGTGGAGGAACGCAGGGAACCCCAGGGCTGGGGTCTAAGCTCCCTGCTCCCACAGAAGGACTTGACTGAGGGGTCCTGGTGGTACCTACAAGCTCTGTTTGAGACTGTGTTCCTGTTGTCCAATAAATCTTCTGTTTTACTGGCTGGCTGAGAGTCTCAGTGAATCCCAGAAGAGGGGTGCAGGCCGCGGACTCCCCCACACTCCGTGACACAGGGGTGCGGGAGGGAGCTCTGGGCTGGGATCAAGGGATTTGGAGCATGGGAGGGGAATCAGGGCTGGGGTAGGGGGCTGGGGAGCAGGAGGGGGTCAGGGGTGCAGGCTCCGAGCACTTACCTCAAGCAGCTCACGGAAGCAGTGGCATGTCCTGCCTCCGGCTCCTATGCGGAGGCGCACCCAGCTGGCTCTGCGTGCTACCCCGTCCACAGGTGCTGCCCCTTGGCTCCCACTGACCATGGTTCCCAGCCAATGACCGCGGTTCCCAGCCAATGGGAGCTGCAGAGCTGGCGCTTGGGGCAGAGGAAGTGTGCAGAGCCCCCTGGCTGCTCCTACGCATAGGAACTTAAGGGGGGACATGCCGCTGCTTCTGGGAGCCTCTTGGAACCATGGCAGGCAGGAAGCCTGCCTTAGCCCCGCTGCACCGCCAACCAGACTTTTAATGGCCCGATCAGCAGTGCTGACTGGAGCCACCAGGGTCCCTTTCTGGCTGGGCATTTCGGTCAAAAACTGGACACCTGGCAACCCTAGGGCCAGGCCTGCCTGCCGCTGTGCCCCTGCCACTGTTACTAGCCACACCGCCGTGCCCGGGCATGTGCACGCCGGCGCCAGCACCGTGGGAGCGAGGAGGCGGGGTGGGGCGCAGCTTTGGCAAGAGGAGAAATCTGGCGAAGCGGCAGCTCTGGGACCAGAGGCCCAGATTCAGTGACTGGCCCCAGGTTGCTCGGGGAGTCCGGAGCAGAGCTGGGATCCGAACCCAGGTTTCCTGAGGCCCGGCCAGCGCCCGAACTACCGGGCCATGCTTCTCCCAAGAATGCCCCCATCCCATCCCCTGGGGCCTGCCAGTCAGTCCCTCCCGGGGCACTTCCCCCTCTGCCCCTCGCCAATGCCGTCACCTCCGAACACGAGCAGAAAGTCTGTCTGCAGAGCGCCGTGCGGCAGAGCGTCGTGCTGGACCCGGCAGGAGAAGGTGACACCCTGATCCTGCTCCATGGGCTGGAAGGTCAGAGAGCTGCTGACGTTGAAGGTATTGTCCGGGTTCCTCTGGGCACGGGGAGCAGGGACACCGGCAGGACCTCCCCAGCCCTCAGCCAGGTCACCACGATGTTGGCTGGGTGGAAGCCGGACACGGAGCATTTCAGCAAGTTCTGCTCCACCCTCAGCACCGCTTTACTGGGGACGGCAACGGTGGGCATGGCTGCGGGGAACCAGATGGCATCAGCAGGGAGAGCCCAGGGGGTGGGGGTTGGGGGCCTCCCAAGCATCCCCCTGCTCAGCTGCGTGGTTCCTCCCCCGGCGACAGCCAGAGCTGCCCAACTATGAACAGGAACGCCAGGGCAAACAGCCCCCTGGAGGCACCAGCTCCTGCCAAGTCACATGCCAGGAATTTAAGGAAACCCCTTGCCCCCTTTTGTGCCCATCTATCCCCAAAACACCCTGCCCAGCCCCAGCGACACGCACGGTAGGGGCCGTGCCCAGAGCAGAGGGGCCGGCTGCTGAGCCAGTTCCCGCGCTGGTCACCCCGCTCTCTCGCCAGCACTGACGCAGCACAGCCAGGTGCAGCCTCTGCTCCCTTCTGTCCGGGCTGTGGAGGCACTGGTAGGCTCCCTGGTCCGGCACGGTCACATTGCGCAGAACCAGAGAGGCGTTGCCATTGGCGAGCTGCTCCGTGTCCATGGAGGCCCCCGGCCGGGAGACGAAGAGGGAGTCATCGTACGACACCAGCTCCTGGCCCTGGAAATACCAGAGCACAGCCAGGTACTCTGGGCTGATGGGGGCGTCCGCCACGGTGAAGGTGCATGGGAGGAGAGCCTGGGATCCCAGCTGAGCCACCACTGGGGAGTCCACCATCACCCCCAGCTGGGCACCTGCACGGAATGGAGCCTGGTTCATCCCCAGCCTGCGTCAGAGAACGGCTCGCAGCCAGACAGAGGGGCGCAGAGAAGTGGAGCCAGGAGAGGAAGGAGAAGAGGTTGGGGAGGGGGATTAAATAGCTTTTGTTCAACTAAATATCCTCTAAGTTGGGACTGTTAAACGTCCAGCCTGGGGGGGGGCAGATGTGCCACACCCAACAGATTCGCCAGAATTTCAGTTTTCATTTAAAACATAGTACGTTTCTACCCCTCATGGCTGCAGAGATAACCTTCTGAGTGTGACAAATGTAATGATGCTGCCTGGGTCTGCAGAGAGCCTGAGCCCATTGCTGTGAGAGGGGTGAGCTGCCCTGAGTGTGACCGACACAGCAACGCTGCCTGGGTCTGAAGAGAGCCTGAGCCCATCACTCTGAGCTGCGAACTCCCCTGGCTCTTATTAGTCTGATTGGAGCCTCAGCTGTACGGCCCCAGGGTGATGCATCAGTGTGGACATTAACTGTTGTTCACTGGTGGTTCTAGTGACTGGGATTGGGAATCAGGGGTGGCTGCGGGGCAGCAGATCTGCGCACCCTGGAGAAAGAGAGACACTGGGGACGGGCAATGGACAAAGGGAGCGATATTGGTAGATGGAGAGTCTCTGGTTCATGGCAGAGGTGACAACACACACACCGTGAACAACAACCAGCCGTTTAGTGCTGCCTGAGAGCCACGCCCTCCCCTCGAGTCCTGTGCGAACCTCGCGCGGCCATGGGAGAGACTCAGGCCCCGACCCCCTGCCTGGCAGTGACTGGAGTCATCCCACTGACGCAAACCCCTCCTCCCCGCCCCGGTCTCCTTGCCCCAGGTGAACGAGGGAGCTGGGGAGAGGGCTGGGTCCTTGCCCATATACTCACAGATGCCCCCGAGAAGCAGAGAGAAGAGCCCGACTTGCGCCCCCATAGCCCCGGCCGGGAGGGGCTCCAGCTGCCTGGCTGCTCCTTAGCAGTGTGCAGATCCTGGGCAGAGTGACCAGATGCTTCCACTTTCCCTTCCCGTATAACTGGCTGCCTTGTATCCTCCCTCTGCACAGCCAGGCAGTGAGCAAACAGAGCTATGCCCAGGCCTGCGGAGTGCACACACTGAAGCTAGTCTAAGTAAGTGTTGGCCGGGGGTCGCCAACCTCTGGGGCCTGGCTCCCTGGAGGAGGGGAAACGGCTGATCCGAGCCAGGTGTTTTTTTGATGCAACCCTCTTTCCTGACAAAGGACGAGCTGAGGTGGCCCTGGACCCAGCAGCCAGCAGCGCCGAGCTCAGAACCTCCACGTTTGCCCCATGGAGCGCTGTCTCGCTGTGTCCCCTCAGGGCCATGCTCCCAGCTCCCCAGGCTGCAGTGGGGACACTAACCCCTGCACCGCCAGCCAAGGAACGCCTGTAATCCGCCCGGCTCCGTGCAGTGCCGTGGCTGCCCGCCCCCACGATCCGCAGCTGGGTTCACCCCTGGGGGCCTGCCTGCGCCCGTGGGCTTTATGGGGGGGGTGCCTTAGACCCTCCCACTGGCAGCCAGAAGCACCCCGCAGAATGTGAGCCAGGGTTAAAGTCCCGTCCTTGTGTCCCCTTGGGGGCCTGACTCACTTTATTCCCCAGCTCTCGGGGCTCCGCCTCCCTGGGCGTGAGGACCAGACGGCTCCTCGGGCTCCGAATGGATTTTACGACTGCCATGGGGTCAGCGGGCCATGCTCTGGAGCTGCTCCCTATGGAGTAGGCAGGACTGTGGGGGATGCAGCGAGGCGGTGTGTTTCCCCGCTGCCCCGGAGGGGGCGAGACTCTCCCAACACCAGAGTGGGCGTAGCCAGCGAGTCCCACACCCGCCCCCCCACAGGTCAAGGCGCAGGAGAGGAACTATAAAAGCCCCACCCCGGACCTCACTCGAGGAGCAGCCGCCGGAGAGGCCAGATGCCTCCAGCCTCACTCCCGGTTGGGAGACCCCAGCGACCTACGGGAGGACTGGCCTGGCCTGACCTGACCTGCCGCCACCGCCCGGAGCCCGGAGCAGCTGACCAGCCTTCCCCTCGCCAGCTCCCCAGAGGAGCCCATGGTGCTTGGCCCCCCCGGAGGACCCAGGTACCTCCAGAGGGGGAGTGTGGAAGTAGCCCGGGGGCACCCGACCTGAGTCTGGCTGTGACACTGCCAGTGCCAATGTCCGTGTGTTGCGGCCGGGATTCCCACTGACCCAGGTGCGGGTCTTCTGCCACTGCTCGGGCCCTGGGCTGGGACGCAGTGGAGTGGGTGGGCCTGCGTCCCCCTGCCACCCAGCTTGTGGGTGTCAGTTTCCCCCACTCCCAGGCCCCTCTGAGCCGAGAGCCTGGGCTTGTTGTTTACCTGTGCGGTTCCCCGCCGCCCCGGAGAGGGACAAGCCCCAGCCAAACCCCGCTACACGGAGCATGAGACTGTCTCCAGGGCAAAAAGAACAGGAGGACTTGTGGAACCTTAGAGACTAACCAATTTATTTGAGCATAAGCTTTCGTGAGCTACAGCTCACTGCATCGGATGCATAAAGTGGAAAATACAGTGAGGATGTTTTTATACACACAGACCATGAAGCTTAAACAGCTTTGACCTTCCTGGGTCTGACCTGGGAGCATTCAGCAACCTCTGCCCCACCGTGCGCTTTCCGCAATGAGTCCGCCCAGGCGGGGTCCTGGGGAAGCCAGAGGGCCCTGCCCCCCAACTTTGTAGCTCACAGACGGGGACACGCCGGGAAGGGGTTGGCAAAGGGCGACAGCCGTGACCTGGGGGCAGCAAAGGGCGGCCTGACAGAGCCTGGGGGAGCTGGAGCTGCTCCGATCAGCCACACGAAGCAGTGGGGGGCACCGGCCCGGGGAGGGGATTCCTGAGAGCAGAGCCCTCGGCGGCCAGCAGAGCAGGGCAGAGTGTTTGGCCAGGAGGGGAATGAGCCAGCGGAGCCGCTCACCTACAGCCGGTGCAGATTCTCCATCAGCCCCTTACAGCACCCCAGGCTTTCGCACGTGGGGGCTCCAGTCAGCTCACCAGGACGACGCCAAATCCTGTTGCCTCCGCCGGGCTGAGCCCCCGGGAGCTGCGGCTCTGAGCCAACCTGACCAAGAGCCTCGTTCCGCGGCGTCTGGTGTGGGACGGGCCCCTCAGGCAGAGCGCAGAACGCGTCATTTCCCACCCGCCCCCGAGGAGCGGAGCCTGCGGGTTTCTCACTGTCAGCGAGTGAGAGCTGGAAGTGAAACCAGTCCGGGATCGGGGCCGCCCAGCACGCTCACAGCCTGCGCCCAGAGGCCACGGGGAGAACGGAGACACAGAGCCACCCCAGGCCCGGGGTGGCTCAAAGCCAGCATGATGCCAGCCCTCACACACACACACACAGCAGGGTCCCCCCCACACCCGCCTGGAGCCAGTGTCCCACAGAGACCCTCTCTCTTTGAGGGGGGGCCATACAAGGCCAGTGGTCAAAGAACTCAGCTTCCATTATTCTCAGTGGGGCGGGAGGGACAAGATTTTCCATTGTTCTCAGGCCCCAGATGTCCTGGCTCCCAGCCTCTCCCCCACCACCAACCCCAGTCTACCCACTAAGTCCCACACCCCACCCCGAGATGCGGAGAGAACCCAGGAGTCCTGGCTCCCAGCCGCCCACTCTAACCACTAGACCCCTCCCACCCCCCCAGCCAGGGATGGAACTCAGGAGTCCTGGCTCCCAGCCCCACCCCCAACCCCATGTCCTTTCCACTTCTGACTGTGACCCCAGTGACACAAACTCAGCCCAAGGATAACAGGATTTATTGTGGATGGAGGCACACTGGGGTGGGCGGGGGTTGCCTGCCGTGGCCCCTGCTCTTCAGACACTTCAGGCCAAGGGGCAGTGGAGATGTGTGGAGGAGAGACTGCTGCTAGGGAGGGTGTGGACTGGTGCTGGTGTAGACCCTGTTCCCAGCATGTCATCAGCGGGGCGGGTACAGACACTGAGGGTCCCTGTCCCAGCGTGTCAGGGGGGCGGGTACAGACACTGAGGGTCCCTGTCCCAGCGTGTCATGGGGGGGTACAGACACTGTGGGGACCCTGTTCCCAGTATGTCATCGGGGAGGTACAGGCACTGTGGGGGCCCTGTCCCCAGCATGTTATCAGAGGAGCGGGTACAGACACTGGGGGGGGGAGGGGGCTGTCCCCAGTATGTCATCGGGGAGGTACAGACACTGAGGGTCCCTGTCCCAGCATGTCATGGGGGGGGTACAGACACTGAGAGGCCCTGTCCCCAGCATGTTATCAGAGGAGCGGGTACAGACACTGGGGGGGAGGGGGCTGTCCCCAGCATGTCATCGGGGGGGGGTACAGGCACTGGGGGGGCCCTGTCCCCAGTATGCCATCGGGGGGGGGTACAGACACTGAGGGGCCCTGTCCCCAGCATGTCATCGGGGGGGGTACAGGCACTGTGGGGGCCCTGTCTCCAGTATGTCATCGGGGGGGGGTACAGACACTGAGGGGCCCTGTCCCCAGCATGTCATCGGGGGGGGGGTACAGACACTGTGGGGCCCTGTCCCCAGTATGCCATCGGGGGGGTACAGTCACTGTGGGGGCCCTGTCCCCAGCATGTCATCGGGGGGGGTACAGGCACTGGGGGGGGCCCTGTCCCCAGTATGTCATCGGGGGGGTACAGGCACTGGGGGGGCCCTGTCCCCAGTATGCCATTGGGGGGGTACAGACACTGAGGGTCCCTGTCCCAGCGTGTCATGGGGGGGTACAGACACTGAGAGGCCCTGTCCCCAGCATGTTATCAGAGGAGCGGGTACAGACACTGGGGGGGAGGGGGCTGTCCCCAGCATGTCATCGGGGGGGGTACAGGCACTGGGGGGGCCCTGTCCCCAGCCTGGACATGCACATGTCAGACGCCGAGGGACTGCGGTCCAGCCCAGCTGGATGGAGCTGTCCTTGTGGGGCAGCCGAGCCCGGGGGGGGGCAGGCCAGAGGCACCTGGGGGCACGGTGTTAGCAGCTGGCCATTGCAGAGCCATGGGAACAGTGTCTGGAGCCCACGGGCCCCCCGCAGCTTTGGGGCCGTCCCCAGCAGTGGGGCCCAGGACGTGGGGCCGGGATGGGGAGCGGAGCCGTGGGGGCGCGGGGCCCTCCCCGAGAGCCCTGTGCTCACGGGCTCAGATTCTCTCGCTGCCTGTCTTCGCCCAGGGGCGGCGTGTCCTAGTCCCGAGCGAGGCTCCGGGGCACCGCCCGCCTGGCGGGTTCAGCTCCGACGGGCCCTGGGGCCCTCAGCCCAGCAGCTGCAATGACAGCAAAACAGGTGAGAGCCCAGGGGCGCCCCCGCCACTGACCTCTACCCCCAGGCCCCGCCTCGGGGACACCCCGTGCCCAGTCTCACCACCACCCACCCATCACTCACCGTCTCCACGCAGCTCCACGCTCCCCTCCCAGGGGGGCAGGACGCAGCCCGGCCCCCCCTCCATGTTCTCATAGGAATCAGCGTCTGCGGACGGGAGCCGGGGTCAGAGCCAGGGCCTGGGGGGGCTGTTGCCCCCACTCCACCCCCCATACACACCTCATCTCCGGTGGAGGAGGTGGAGGGCTGAGCCCCTCCCAGCCCTTCTCCTGGGGAGCCTCCCCTTGCACCTCTGACCCTGGGGAGGGGCAGCTGGCGTGGTGGGGGAAGAAACATCTTGGGTGTATCAGGGAGAGGGCCTGGTGTGGGTGCCCCAAGGCCAGGGATGGTCCCTGCATGCTGGGATATTGGGGTCACCCCAGGGAGGGGGCCTGAGAGATGGGATGACCCCAGGGGTGTCAGGGTGGGGTATGGGAGTGACCCAGGGAGGGAGGCTCAGGAGGATGACCCCTGGGATGGGGGTCAGGGCACTAGGATATGCAGTGACTCCAGGGAGAGGGACTCAGGGGGCTTGGATATGAGGGTGACCCCAGGGAGGGGGCTCAGGGCGCTGGCTATAGTGGTGACCCCTGGGAGGGGGGCTCAGGGCACTAGGATATGGGGGTGACCCCAGGGAGGGGGCTTGGGATGCTAAGATATGGGGTGACCCCAGGGAGGGGGACTCAGGGGACTGGGATATGGGGTGACCCCAGGGAAGGGGGCTTGGGGTGCTGAGATATGGAGGTGATCCCATGGAGGGGGCTCATGGTGCTGGGATATGCGGGGACCCAGAGTGGGATATTGGGGTCCCAGCCCCATTCCTGGAGCTCACCTTCCTCCTGGCTGCGGTCCCGTAGGCGGAGATGCCGGGCAGGGGCTGCATACAGAGCCCCGGCCATCTCCTCATAGGCCTGGGAGCCTGTGGGGAACAAGGGGGCATCAGGGAAAGGTCGGGGGGCCCTCTCGCCCTCCCTGGGGAGCTCCCAGCCCCTCTCACCAGCAGAGTCCTCGCTGTGTCCATCCTGCCGATCCCGCTCCGGCTCCTCACACGCACCCAGCAGCAACAACATCCGCAGGTCTGGGGGGGAGAGACCAGCCACTGGATGAGGCCATCCAGTGCCCCCTACAGGCACCCTGGGGTCCCCACACACCCCCAGCGCCCCCTACAGGCACCCCAGGATCCCCCCCCCACAGCACCCCCTACAGGCACCTTGGGTTCCCTCCCCCACACAGAGCCCCCTACAGGTACTCTGGATTCCCCCCCACACACAGTGTCCCCTACAGGCACCCCAGATTCCCCCCCCCCCACAGCACTCCCTAGAGGCACCCTGGGGTCCCCACACATACACAGTGCCCCGTACAGGCACCCTGGGGTCCACACACACACACAGCGCCCCTTACAGGCACCTCGGGGTCCCCACACACAAACACAGTGCCCCCTACAGGCACCCCAGAATATACCCCCCCACACAGCGCCCCCTATAGGCATTCTGGGATTCACACACAAAGACACACACACAGCACCCCATATAGGCACCCCCGGAATTCACCCCCCCACACACACACAGTGCCCCCTACAGGCACCCTGGGATTCATACACATACACAGCGCCCCCTACGGGCACCCCAGGATCCCCCGCCAAACACAGACAGTGCCCCCTACAGGCGCCCTGGGATTCACACACCCCCACACAGCACCCCCTATAGGCACCCCAGGATCTGCCCCCCACACACACAGCGCCCCCTGCAGGCTCCATGGGATTCACATACACACAGTGCCCCCTATAGGCACCCCAGGATCCCACACACACGCAGACCCTGGCAGGGGAGGACTGACCCTGAGCCCCCCCACCCCAGGATCCCACACTCCCTGAGCCCATCACCTGTTACGAGCCGCGCAGCTCCAGGGCTCAGCGGGGCGCTGTCCTCCTCCGTGTTCTCGTAACACTCGCTGCCTGCCAACACAGGGGGCAGGTCCCTGTCAGCAGCAGCCCGTGCCTGCTGCCCTCTGATGGGCTTGTGGGGCTGGGACACCCTACCGGGGGCAAGCCTCTGGACGGCCTGGAGTTACCAGGGATCCTGTTACCTGGGGCCATCGGCTGGTGTCACCAGGGGAGCCGTTACCGGGGTGATGAACAGGTTGCCAGGGGCGTTGTTACCAGGGTGATACTCTGGACCCTGGGAAACCATTGCCCTGGGCGTGCAGATCCCCGCCCACTCCCAAGCCCCAGGGTGAGGGGCCCTTCCCGCCCTGGGGGATGCCTGGGAGTGGGGGTGTGTCCTCCAGGCAGCCCCCCGCCAGCACCCCACACTGTTACCTTCAGAGACCTCGTCTTCGGCCCCAGGGCCCTGGCGAGCATTCATGTAGTGGGAAGCATCTGGGGACGGGGAGGGGGGAGCAATAAATGAGAGATACGGGAGGGAAAGCTGTGGGGCTGGGGGTGCAGGGCAGGGTGCTCTGTCAGCCCGGGGGAGACCCCCAGAAACTCCACACTCAGCCCTGCTCCCTGCCACACCACAGCCCCACCTCCCTGCCCCCACCCCTTTCCCCACCCATGACCCCGCTCTCAGCCCTGCCCCCCATTCCCCAGCCAGGACCCCACTCTCAGCCCCCCACATCCCCACCCAGCACTCCGCTCTCAGCTCTGCCCCCCCTCCCTCCATTCCCCAGCCAGGACCCTGCTCTCAGCCCCGCCCCCCAATTCCCCACCCAGCACTCCGCTCTCAGCTCTGGCCCCCCCATTCCCCAGCCAGGACCCGGCTCTCAGCCCTACCCCCCATCCAAGTGCCCCCGTTACCTGAAGCCCAGTTGCCTCCTGCTCTGTTCTCCTCCAGACTGTTCTCGTAGCAGGCACCGTCTGGGGGAAGGACGTGAGGGCGTCAGGGGAGCAGATGTCCCTAAACAAGCCCTGAGCTTCGCCCCCTTTGGAGACCGCAGCCCCCAGTGCAGACTAGGGCCAGAAAGACTGAGGAAGTGGGGAATGGGACCCAGAGCCTTTCTCTTCTAGGGGGCGCTGGCTCCCATCCAGCCCCAGGGCGGGGGGGTGGGGCATGGGATATGGGGCCTTTCCTCTCTAGGGGGCACTGGCTCCCATCCAGCCCCAGGGCGGGGAGGGGGCAAGGCATGGGATATGGGGCCTTTCCCCTCTAGGGGGTGCTGGCTCCCATCCAGCCCCATCGCAGGGGCGCGGGGCATGGGACACAGGGTCATTCCCCTCTAGGGGGCACCAGCTCCCATCCCGCCCCAGCACAGGGCATGGGACACGGGGTCATTCCCCTTTAGGGGCGCCGGCTCCCATCTGGCCCCCGGGCAGGGACTGACTGGCTCCGGGGAGTCAGTCCCGTCTCATCCCAGGGTAGTAGGTGGTGCAGGGTGAGGGTGAGGGAGCCGGGGGTGGTTTTGCGGGGGCTGTTACCGCTGGACCCCTTGTCCCCCATGCACAGTTTCATGTCCCCGTTGGTGTTTTCATAGCCATCACCATCTGGAGCCAGGAGAGAAAAGCAGAGCAGGTGACCCCAAACCAGTTGCGTGGCAGCCCAGCCCCTTCCATCACCCCCTCCCCATGCCCCCCATCCTGTCCCCTCCCAGAGCCCCTCCCCACCCCATCGCTGCCCTGTCATGCCCCAACCCCCTCTCTAACTCCAGCTCCCCGCCTTCTCTGCCCCCCACTCACCCTCGGCTGCTGGTTCTTCCTCACTGTCCGGGTGCTCGTACTCCTCCTCGTCTGGGGGGAGAGGGGGTGTCAATGTGGGTCTTGCGGCCCCTAGTCCCCTTTACTCTGGCCCCTCCCTGTGCTGAGCTGCCATCTCTTGCTCCATAGGGCCCCCTGGGGAGGCAAGGATCCCCCTCCCCCATCTTCCTGCCTGTGGCTGGGCTCCCATCACCCCCCTGCTTTCTCCCACTGTGTGCCCCTGCCCCCTCTGTACCCCTCACCCCACCCCTCATCTGGCTGTATCCCTCTCACACCCTGTGACACTCTGTACCTTGGGGGAGCATCCTGTAACCCCCATACTCCTCATCTGTATATAATCGTGATCCTACATAGAAGGCAGGCCTGGTGAGGTGTCAGGGGAAAGGTTATGATCTGCTGAAAGTCATTTCTCTACCCATAGATGTTTATCATTAATGCAGTTATGAGGTTGTGTGGTATGGTTGTCACTGAAACATGCTGTAAATTGGGGAATCAGCCAGATATGAGCTCCCCCAGAGGCAACAGCAAGGAAGGTAACCAGCGCCCTGGTGGGGTGTCAAACAACCACCAACAGCCATTGTCCAGCCAGGGAGCTAGGATGCAGTGACTCGCCTGCATGAGGCCACACCAGGGGGATTGCTCAACGCGGCCTGGAGACTCAGCAATGCCCCCAGACATGCCTGGACTTGTGTTTCCCAAGCACATGGACTGAGGGTATAAAACAGACACAGGGGCCCCATGCTGGGCCTTCCTCCTTCTCCCACCTATGCTGCAACCAACAAGGACACTCTGAAGACTCCAACTGAGGGGACTGGCCCAGATTTCAAGGGTGAAATCTGTGTACTAGGAACCGCAATACCCAGTGGGGTGAGAAAAACTGCTTAGTCTAGATGTTGCCCCGTCTAATCGGGTTGAGAGTTTAGACTGCGTGCTGATATGTTATTTCCTTTGGTAACTAACTCTGGCTTTTTGCCCTTCACATAACATCACCTAAAATCTGTCTTTTATAGTCAACACGTTTGTTTTACTGTTTATCTTCACCAGGGAGTTTGTATGAAGCGTGTGGCAAATTGCTCAGGTTTTGCAAAGGCTGGTGTAGATCCGCTTTCCATTTCTGAAGTGGGGAACCAGTTAATAAATCTGCATTGCTCATCTTGAGCAGTCCAAGGCGGCATATTCCTGAGGTACAGTGCTGAGAGCTGGGGAGATTTGGCTGGTGCCTTTCTCTGCGTGAGTCATGAGTGGCTCTGGGGAGCATTCACGCAGTCCAGCCGGGCGTTGGGACTCCACATGCAGGTGTGCTGAGTGATCACAGCCTGGAGGGGTTTGCTGCTGGTCACTAGCAGGGCATTGTGAGAGACCCAGGCTGGAGAGGGTTCCGGGGGCACAGCGGTCCCACGGTCCCAGGCTGCACCCCGGGGATCCCGTCACACATCCCACCCCAATATGTGCCCCCCATCACTCCCATCCTCCCAGTCTGTGCCCCGGCCCCCTTTCTGCACCCTACTCCTGCAGTGCTTGGAAAGCCATGGAGGGGGGCTGGGTTGGGGTCACCTCGGGGGGGGGGGTCACTCACCCTCTGACACGGCAGCACTGATGGGCCCCTCTGCAGGCAGTGGCCTCCCCTGCCCTCTTGCACCCAGTGCCACGATCTCATAGGGCACTGCAACCGTCTGCCCCACACCTGGGAACAGGGGGCAGGGTCAGAGCAGGGCCCCAGAAGATGCACAGTGAGGGAAGGGCGGCATAGGTAGGGGGAGTCACACCAGCTGGCCTGGGTGGGAACGGGGACAAGGGGGTCAATGCAGCCAGATGTGGCAACTGGCCAACCCTGGGGGTCAAGCCCCACAAGCTCTGGAGCTGGAAAGAGGCACCAGTACGCCCCTCCCTAGGCCGGCTGTGGGGACGCAGCCCCCTGGGTGACTGGAGGGAGAGTACACAAAGCGAGGGGGGCTCTGCATTAAGACAATGCCTATGATCCAGTCGCATGCTTCAGGGCTGTGGCCTGTCACCTGCAGGGTCAGGAAGGAACTAGTTCCCCTTTGGTTGGCTGGATTCTCAGTATTATTTTCCCCTTCCTCTGAAGCACCAGGGACCGGCCCCACTCGGGAGGGGACACCGGGTGGGCAGGCTCTGAGGTGGGTCAGAGAACCCTCCCGACACACTTGGCTGGTGGGGCTGGCTCCCATGTGCAGAGCCAAGCTCGTGGTCCTTTGCAGAGTTGGGAAGGATTCTTTCCCCAGGTCAGATTGGCTGGGACAGTGGGGGACCCGTGGGGTGCTGCAGGCATTGGGGGCACCCCAGGCTCCCACATTCCCTGCCTGGGGCCACAACAGCTCAGCCGCCTTGGGACTAAACCACTTCAGTGCAACTGGTACATACGGGGAGGGGGGGGCGGGTTTACAATGGGCTGTCATACGCAGGGGGTCAGGCTGATCCAATAGCCGCTTTGGGGCTTGATCGCTTTGAAAATATGGGTGGGGGGGCACTCACCTGCGGGGCAGGGTGTTCCTGTAGAGGGTGGGGGATCAGAGGGGAAATGGGGTGTGGGGGGCATTCACCAGCTGTGTTTGTAGGGGCTGACTGTTCTTGTGGGAGGCAGGGTGTGTGTTGGGGGGCAAAAGGAGTAGTGGGGATGTTGGGGGACCCAGCAGAGGCAGGGGCCACTCACAGGGGGTATCTGCAGGGAGCAGGACATTCTCACAGGGGGAGTAGGGCAGGGGGTGCTGGGGAGAAGGGAAGCAGTAGGGGAGTTGGGGGGTGGGCGGTGGGGACACTCTGGCGGTGCCTACAGGGGGCAGGACGTTCCTGTGGGGGGCAGGGGCTGGGGGTGCTGGGTAGAAGGTGTTGGGGGGCAGTGGCTGTTGGGGGGCAGGGGCTGGGGGTTCTGGGTAGAAGGTGTTGGGGGGCAGGGGGCACTCACCAGCAGTGTCTGCAAGGGGCAGGACATTCCCATAAGGGGTGTGAGCCCCGTTCCCAGTCACCTTGAAAAACCTGGAAATGGAGGAATCATGACCGGGAAATCAGAATCACAAACTCCACACACACACCCCCGCCACCGCCAGGCAGAAACCCCGTTCCCCCTGCCCCTCCCAGAGACACCCCACAGGCACCGCGTGGGTCAGAGACATCCTGCGCCCGTCTGCCAGACACCCCAGAGCATCCCCCACACCCAGGGACCCTCCTGCTTCCAGCAGCCCCCTTCCCAGAGCCCACACAGACCCCCGTTCCGGATCCCAGAGACACCCTCATCCTGCCCGGGGCACAGACCCTCCCTTCCCACCCTGGCGTAGCAGGTTCTCCCCTGGCCCAGGTCACCTCCTGGCCGGATCCATCAGGCATTTCTTCCTCCTTCTGGTCTGCAGAGCTGGAACCGGACAGCATAGGACTGTAATGGGGTAAGGGGAGCCAGCCCCCCTGGCCCCCAGACCCCCCCAAATGCTCCCAGCACCCAGTGCCCCTCCCCCACCCAGCCACCTCACTCAGCACCCCTCCCCCCGACCAGCCACTTGCCAAAACCTCCACACCCCACGCAGCACCCTCCCGCACCCAGGCAGCCCCCCTCCAGCACCCAGCACCCCTTCCCCCACCCAGCACTTCCCACCCCACTCAGCACCTGTTCCGCTCTCCCCCCACCCCCCTGACCTCTGCTTCCTGTGGCCAGGGTCATCACCCCAGGACTGAAGGTGCCGTTTTGGGGGGGACATGCCCCCCACAGTGCGGACCCCTACCCGGAGCCCTGAGGACTGAGCCCAGTCGCACCCACCCAGCCCACAGCACAAAGCAAAGGCGGGGCCGATTGGCGGGCTGGGGGGCAGGGCTACAAGGAGGGCCTGAGATGTGGGGCAGGGACTGGGGGCGTCCCGGATCCCAACTCACCTCGGCGGATCTGGTAGTATCCAAACAGGGAGGCCAGGCCAACAGCAACGTATCCAAGTCCCGCAGCCCCCACGATCCAGGGCTGCCACCCTCCTGGACAGAGACATTGTCACGGGCCTGGCCTCACGCCCCCCGCATGTGCCCCCCATGTCCCCCCACTACTGCCCCCCTGTACCCACCCCCACTAATTCCCCCACCCCTTGGGCAGAGACATCATCACCCTCCTGCCCCATAACCCACCCTACTCCCCTTGGTCACTCTGCCCCCTACCCGTGTGGCCCGTGACCCCCCCATCACTCTGCCCCCCACCTGTGTGGGCCGTGACCTCCAGCTCCACGGCGTGGCTGTGGTTGCCCCGGACACAGCGGTAGGTCCCGGCCTGGTCGAGCGTCACTGCCGGCAGCACCAGGGCTGCTCCAGTGCCCAGGGAGAGCTGAAACATGTAGGCTCCGTAGCGCCGAGCCGCCAGCTCCACCAGCTGCTTCCACGAGACCCCCGGGCCCAGCCGCTTCCAGGCCAAGGAGCCTTGGACCCAGGCGTCTGGCATGGAGCCATTGCAGGGGAGCCGGGCCGTGTCCCCGGCCAGCACCGAGAATGACAGCTCCCCTGCAGGGGACAGGGACAGTCAGGGGTGGGACGGGAAGGGTCTGGGGGGTTGTAGGGCAGGAAGGCAGGAGCAGAGGGCAGGAGGCAATCGGGGTGCCGGGGTATCAGCAGGAACTAGGATTGCCAGGCATCCAGTTTTCGACTGGACGAAAAGGGACCCCGGCAGCTCCGGTCAGCACCACTGATCTGGCCATTAACAGTCCGGTTGGTGTGGGGCTGGCAGGCCCCGTGCCCGGCTTCACGCAGCTCCCGGGAAGCGGTAACATGTCCCTCGGCTCCTAGGTGCAGGGGTGGCCACGGGGGCTCCGCGCACTGCCTCCATCCCGAGCGCCGGCTCTGCAGCTCCCATTGGCCAGGAACTGCGGCCAATGGGAGCTGTGGGGGCGGTGCCTGTGGGCGCGGGCAGCACGCAGACCCCCTGTCCCCTACGCCTAGGAGCCAGAGGAACATGCTGATGTCAGCACCACCCTGAGCCTGCACCCTGACCCCCGTCCCGTGCTCCAACCCCCTGCCCCAGTCCTGAGCCCCCTCCCACACCCAAACTCCCTCCCAGAGCCCACACCCCACACCCCCTCCCGCACTCTGAACCCCTCAGCCCCAGACCGAAGCCCCCTCCTGCAGCCCAAACCCCTCATCCCCAGCCCCAGCTGGAGCTCTCACCCCCTCCCGCACCCCAACCCCCTGCCCGAGCCCAGTGAAAATGAGCTAGTGAGCGAGGATGGGGGAGAGCGAGCAGCCGAGGGAGGGGAGAAGGAGTGAGTGCGGGGGTCTCACAGAATGTGCTCAATGCTTTTTTTTGCCTCTGTCTTCACTAACAAGGACAGCTCCCAGACTGCTGCGCTGGGCATCGCAACATGGGGAGTAGATGGCCAGCCCTCTGTGGAGAAAGAGGTGGTTAGGGACTATTTAGAAAAGCTGGACGTGCACAAGTCTATGGGGCCGGACGAGTTGCATCCGAGAGTGCTAAAGGAATTGGCAGATGTGATTGCAGAGCCATTGGCCATTATCTTTGAAAACTCGTGGCGAACGGGGGAAGTCCCGGATGACTGGAAAAAGGCTAATGTAGTGTCAATCTTTAAAAAAGGGAAGAAGGAGGATCCTGGGAACTACAGGCCAGTCAGCCTCACCTCAGTCCCCGGAAAAATCATGGAGCAGGTCCTCAAGGAATCAATCCTGAAGCACTTACACGAGAGGAAAGTGATCAGGAACAGTCAGCATGGATTCACCAAGGGTAGGTCATGCCTGACTAATCTAATAGCCTTCTATGATGAGATTACTGATTCTGTGGATGAAGGGAAAGCAGTGGATGTATTGTTTCTTGACTTTAGCAAAGCTTTTGACACGGTCTCCCACAGTATTCTTGTCAGCAAGTTAAAGAAGTATGAGCTGGATGAATGCACTATAAGGTGGGTAGAAAGTTGGCTAGATTGTCGGGCTCAACGGGTAGTGATCAATGGCTCCATGTCTAGTTGGCAGCCGGTGTCAAGTGGAGTGCCCCAAGGGTCGGTCCTGGGGCCGGTTTTGTTCAATATCTTCACAAATGATCTGGAGGATGGTGTGGATTGCACCCTCAGCAAATTTGCGGATGATACTAAACTGGGAGGAGTGGTAGATACGCTGGAGGGCAGGGATAGGATACAGAGGGACCTAGACAAATTGGAGGATTGGGCCAAAAGAAACCTGATGAGGTTCAATAAGGATAAGTGCAGGGTCCTGCACTTAGGACGGAAGAACCCAATGCACCGCTACAGACTAGGGACCGAATGGCTCGGCAGCAGTTCTGCGGAAAAGGACCTAGGGGTTACAGTGGACGAGAAGCTGGATATGAGTCAGCAGTGTGCCCTTGTTGCCAAGAAGGCCAATGGCATTTTGGGATGTATAAGAAGGGGCATAGCGAGCAGATCGAGGGATGTGATCGTTCCCCTCTATTCGACATTGGTGAGGCCTCATCTGGAGTACTGTGTCCAGTTTTGGGCCCCACACTACAAGAAGGATGTGGATAAATTGGAGAGAGTCCAGCGAAGGGCAACTAAAATGATTAGGGGTCTGGAACACATGACTTATGAGGAGAGGCTGAGGGAAGTGGGATTGTTTAGTCTGCGGAAGAGAAGAATGAGGGGGGATTTGATAGCTGCTTTCAACTACCTGAGAGGTGGTTCCAGAGAGGATGGTTCTAGACTATTCTCAGTGGTAGAAGAGGACAGGACAAGGAGTAATGGTCTCAAGTTGCAGTGGGGGAGGTTTAGGTTGGATATTAGGAAAAACTTTTTCACTAAGAGGGTGGTGAAACACTGGAATGCGTTACCTAGGGAGGTGGTAGAATCTCCTTCCTTGGAAGTTTTTAAGGTCAGGCTTGACAAAGCCTTGGCTGGGATGATTTGATTGGGAATTGGTCCTGCTTCGAGCAGGGGGTTGGACTAGATGACCTCCTGAGGTCCCTTCCAACCCTGATATTCTATGATTCTACGATTCTATGAGAAGGGGAAGGGGGCAGGGCAAGGGTGTTCAGTTTTCTGCTATCAGAAAGTTGGTAACTCTAGCAGGGGGCACAGCAGGGTCCCTCACCTCCCAGGTGCAGGTGCACGGTCCAGCTCTGGTTCCTGGCCCGGCACCAGTACCGCCCGGCGTCCCCTGATTCCAGCCCCTTGATGCGCAGGGTGTTGCCTTTGGGCCAGTGCCGTGGGCCAGCGTGGCGAAACTGTTGGGTCCTGTTGTCTGTATCCCTGAACCAGTCCACAGCGGGGGTCTCGCTGGCATTTCCCGCGGCGCAGGGGAGCACGACCTGCCCCCCCTGGGTCCCAGAGATGTAGAGCTCCCCTGGCAGGGGTGAAAGCAGGCTCAGACCACAGCCCAGCCCCCTGTCCACCCCAGTCTCTGCCCTCTGGATCAGCTCCCAGGGCCCCTGCCACCTGCCCCCCAAATCAGCCCCCACTGCCTGTCCCCCAGATCAGCCGCCCTCCCCCCACCGCCTGCGCCCTTGGATCAGCTCCCAGGCCCCATGCTGTCTGCCCCACAAATCAGCCCTCCTACACCCACTGCCTGCCCCCCAAATCAGCCCCGCACTGCCTTCCCCCTTGATCACCTCCAAACACCTGTCCACCAGATCAGCCCTCCTCCCCGCACCACCTGCCCCCCTGGATGAGCCCCCAGGCCTCCCGCTGTCCCCAAAATCAGCCCCCTGCTGCCTTTCCCATGGGTCAGTCAACCTCCCCACACCGCCTCAACCCCGGATCAGCCCCTCTCCCCCCACCACCTTCCCAGCGGATCAGCTCCCAGGACCCCCACTGCCTGCCTGTGATGAAGTGGGGGGGTTTCTTAGTGTTTTGCATGAACAGTGTGTGCCTCAGTTTCCCTGTGTGCTGCATGTTTAACGAGGTGGTGGGAGAGGGTTTGTTGTTACAGAGGACCAGGTGTGATCTTGCCTAGCAGTTGGGACCCCAGACAGCAGCCTAGAGATGGGGGACCCTAGCAACCAATGACCTGGTGACCAGGAGGCCCACCCCAGCTTGGCAGTCAGCCAGTTCTGGCCAGTGGGAGGACAATGGGCTGAGGAGGGAGGACCCTGGTGACCTGAACAACCAGTTCCAGCCAGAGGGGAACAGAGGACGGAGGAGAGAGGGCCCCAGTGAGCTGTTTACCTGGGACCGAACACATAGGACAGAGGAGGGGCTGAGAGGGGAGTGGATATAGGACGCTCGGCTGGAAGGAGGGGGCTGCTGGACTCAGGAGAGAGAGAACAACCAGAGCCCACCTAGATGCAGGACAGACCTAGACGTAAGGTGCTGAGACTGGCCAGGCCCGAGGGCCCTGAGACCTGCCTGTGCTGGGTTCAGATGCTCAATAAACCCTCCTGTGTTACGCTGGCTGAGAGTCACCGGAGGCTGCAGATCAGGGGGCATCGCTCCCTCTCGGCATGTGGGTCCTGGGGGTCCAGAGCGAGGGGACTCCCTGAGGGGCCCATGGCAGAGACAGGCGTGCTAAGGCTCAGAGAGGTGCGGTTCCAGGAGGCGGAGGGGCTTAACCCCCGAGAGAGAGTGGACCCCCGAGAAGGGCTGTCTCACTGAAGGGGGTTCCCCCCAGGGACCGCACGGGGCCAAGAGTAGGCACGACTTGTGAGTCCGTGACAACGTGGTAGCAGAGGATGGTTGGCGGATGCACACTACAGACAATTGGCTGCGAGCGCAGGTGCTTTGCAGTGAGTGGCTGCCAGCGATAAAACGAGGGAATTGAAGGAACCAGCAAGGAAAGGGTCTAGAACCAGCTCCGTACGAGGGACCTGGCACGGCTGTGCAGGGAGAGAGGGCTGAGCGTGGGGAGGCTCACCCAGCAGCAGCTGATTGCCTGGCTGGGAGAGAGTGAGCGGTTCGAGGAGCAAGTTCCAGTTCCAGCGGGCTTTCGGGATGCCCGGAGAGCCTGGGAGTAGCAGAGGGCAGTCGGAGTAGCAGCAAGGGGGCCAGACCCAGTTCCCCAGCCAGGAGGGGGGCTTCCCAACCTGGGTTCCCCCCAGTGGATGTGAAGAGATGGAAACTGGAGCTGAGAGGGCAGGAGGTGGAGCCGGAGGAGCAGAGGCTATAGCTGACCGCTCGGAGCAGTGAAAACATGAGCTGGAGGAGAGGCGGGCCAAGAGGACCTGCCAGGGGGTAAGTGGGGAAGGACCCCGAGGTGCCAATTCTGCAGGAAGCCTAGATTCCAAAGTGTGACCTGGTTTAATGGTGCGGTGGGTGATATCAGTTCCTCCCTCACTGCCGGTGAGGAGGTTTGTGATTTGAATCCGGCTGACCAGGCGGGTGGGCACGGCTGTCTAACCCCCTGTGATGGGGTGGACAAGGCCCAACAGCTCCCTGCTGGAGGCCTCAGGATTCTGCCTCACCCATCCCATGAAAGGCGCAGTGGAGAGGTCCTCCAAGAGGCTTAGCGCGGTGAGGACGCAATTAATCAGAGGGGCTGCTGGAATGGCCAATCCGGGGCCAGGAGGGCCCTATAAAAGGAGCTGCAGAACAGTGCAGTCATTAGTTGCTGGGTGGCGCTGGAGAAGAAGGACTGTGTGCCGGGCTGGACGAGCAGCAGGACCAAAGACAGTCTGCTGGCAGGGACCGGGGGGAGTGAGAGGCTCCTGGCTGGCGGCTAGGACTGAGCTGAAAACAGTTTGCTAGCAGGGACCAGGGGAGCAATGAAGAAGCTCCTGGCTGGCTGCGGGAACTGAGTAAGAACTGAGCCTGGGGAGGGCTGTAGGAAGATAGTATCTCCAGGGAAGAAGCCCTGGGGATATGGCCCCATACCAGGGCTGGACTACTTAAAATCCAAAGCCCAGGGAGGGCTACAGAGACACCACCAGAGGGGCACTAGATACAGTCCACTGGGACCTATACGCCGGCAGGGGTCTGTTCTGGTTCACATGCAGACAGTGTGTGACTTGGCCGAAGAGCTGAGTCGCTGAAAAAACCATCTGAGAACCACTGAAAGGGGTCACCAGAACTAAAGAACGCAGGCATGCCCAACCAGAGGGGGCGCTCGCAAGAGGTGGGTGCTGACCCCACTACACCCCCTTGCTTGGTCTCAAGGCGATAGAAGCGTTCAGTCAAATGGCTGGTGTAGGGACTGGGGACTATGAACGGTTCAAACAGGCTTTGCTGCTTAAGTTTGAGTGGACCACTGAGGCAGATAGGAAAAGATTCTGGGGTGTACGAGAAACTCCAGGTGTCTCATACAAGGAGGTCACCACCTTGCTGGGGGAATATCTCTGCAAGGGGGAAAAGGGTGCAGGGCCACCCCTGCAGAGGATGGGTATAATCGGGTGGGATTGGAGCAGCTGTAGGACATCTGTCCTCAAAGCCCAAAGACCTGAGAAGTGCAGGTACTCTAGCAGATAAGTGTATGGGCAGCAGAGGGGGGAAGGAACCCACATTGGTGACTCAGAAGGGGAGTCGCACAGAGACCTCTCAGAGGTGGGACTCCACCCCAAGCTTGTCCACCCCAATGCAGGGCTGCCCACTAATGCTGAAGAAGGCAGACTCCCTCCATGGGTCCCAAGAGACCTGAGCTGTAATTACTGTGGTGCAAAAAGACACTAGGTGGTGCAATACCCAAAGATAAAGATCGTCTTGGCCCAAGAGACCCCGCGAAGGGCTAACATGGTGAAGGGAGGACAGCCTGTAATGCAGGCTCAGAGAGTCAGCTGTGTCTATCCCAACCAGCCAGCTTCTGGGACAGAGCTGGCCAGGGGAGGGGAGGAGGCAGACGGGCTTCTACTCCGAGCCCAGCAGATGCCTGAGCCCAGGGGTGCACAAGAAGACATCTTGGCTCCCCAGTGGGAGCGGAAGGTGGGGGTCAATGGGGAGCATTCATGGGATGGAGAGATTCTGGGACCAAGAGACTCTTGTCGGTGTGGGGCAACCCCACTGGCAGCCAAGGGGCTGTGTAATTTGGGGGGAAGGCTCCCCAACTGAAGCCATTCACCTGCCGATAGCTCAGATCCCGTGCAGACACAGGAAGGCTTGGAGGGGGTCGGGGAGACTGGTAGCTGGGGTCCTTCAGCACATCAGCTTTGATGTACACTTGGGAAGTGACTGTGTCTCTCTGAGACAGGATCTGGACCTGGTGTCCGTAACCCCAGAAAAGTAAAGCGAGAGAGCCCGGATCTCGCTCCTCCGGACAGGAGCCAGGAGAGGGCTCAGTCCGCAGTGAAGCACAGGGCAGAGCCCAGTGGGGCAGTCGCCACCTCATCCCCATCAAAGTAGATGGGAGGGAGGTCTGGGGGCAGTGGGGCCCAGGCGCTGAGGTGTTGCAGGCACAGCCGATGTGGTGGGCCCGGATGAGGTAGTGCCCAGTGCAAACCTAACCCTGAGGGGGGTCGTTGGACCCTCCAGGTTAAGGTGCCTGTAACAAGGATACATCTCAAATGGGGGGCCCCAAAGAGGTTGGGGTGCCCAATCCACTTCCAGAGGCGGTGCTGATGGGGGGATGGGTCGGAGACCTGGCTGGACAGCACCTGCCTGGCCTGACACCAGCAAACTACCTATCAGGGGACGTAACACCTCCAACAGGGGGTGTGAGTTACCAGGGACAGGGCTTAACAGGGCTGAGACCAAGGCTTTGTCCCGTGGTGGGGAAACAGACACAGTAACGGGGGCTGGGCCCCAACCCCACCAGCTGAATTCCAGACCTAGCAGCAGAAGGGTCCTGCCCAGAAGAAGCTGAGAGCAACGGTGTTGCAAGATCCTGGGGGAGGATCGCAGGGAAAGATTCATGTGAGAGAAGGGACCTGGTACCGGGAAAGGCTTCCAGAGGGAAAACAAAACTTTGGGGGATCAGGAGGCAGCTGGTTGTCCACCAGCAGTATCACCGGTGGTTGTACCTGGCTGCGAGGTACCTCTCTCTAGAGATCAGGGGGGCCAGCACAATGGGCGAAGGCTGCTGCACAACTTTTACAGCCCAAGAAATGCACAGGGGTCCACCCTTTCGAGTTGGTGTCTGGAAAGATAGTGAGGGGTTCCCGGGGCTTGATGAGGGACAACTGGGAGGGGAAGACGAAAGGAAAATTCTGCAGAAGGCTCACGAAGCTCATGGATTTGGCCAGGGAGAATCTAGCCAGGGCCCAAGGGAAGCAGAGGGGCTGGTACGACAGTGTGCTGGCTCCTATGGCACCAGGCGGTGGGATGGGGTTTGTTGTTGCAGGGGACCAAGTGTGACCTCACCTTGCTGCCAGGACCCCGGACAATAGCCTGGAGATGGGGGAGGCCTGGAGATGTGGGACCCTAGCGGACTGGTGACCAAGATGCTCAGCCCACCTTGGAAGGCAGCTGGTTCTGGCCATGGGAGGACAATGGGCCGCGGAGAGAGGACCCCAGTGACCTGACCAACCGGTTCCAGCCAGAAGGGAACAAAGGACGGAAGAGAGAGGGACCCAGCGACCTGTTTACCTGGTGTGATGAAGTGGGGCTGTTCTTAATGTTTCCTCTGAATATTGTGGGAGTGCCTCAGTTTCCACTGTGCAGTTCTTAAGTATCTAGGGGGTGGGATAAGGGCGTATGATCGTTGTAGAGCCCTAGAGGGCAGGGATGTGCAGGGGTCTGGACACAGAGAATGGCCGACACCCTCTTTCCTGGCCGCTGATGGCCTGGGCCCTTCCCCCCTGCAAGGTGAGAGCTAAAGGGTGGGAGAACAAAGGAATCCGGTGCCCTGCTGGGCACGGGAAAGGGACAAAGCCCAGAGGAGGAGGGGCTGGAGAGAGTTTCAGTTTGGGGCTGGGTGGAGGAACGCAGGGAACCCCAGGGCTGGGGTCTGAGCTCCCTGCCCCCCAGAAGGACTTGACTGAGGGGTCCTGGTTGTACCCACAAGCTCTGTTTTAGACTGTGTTGCTATTGTCCAATAAACCTTCTGTTTTACTGGCTGGCTGAGAGTTACGGTGAATCCCAGGAAGAGGGGTGCAGGCCCCGGACTCCCCCACACTCCATGACACCTGGGACCGAAGACAAAGGTTGAGGAGGGTCCAAGGGGGGAGATGATCTTGGGGGCTCAGCTGGAAGGAGGGGCAGCTGTACTGGAGAGGGAGAGCAGTCAGAGCCCACCTGGATGGGGCAGAGACCTAGATGTACAGTGCTGAGGGAGGCCAGGCCTGAGGGGCCGGAGAGTTTCCTGTGCTGGGTTTGGACGCTCAATAAACCTCCTGTGTTACGCTGGCTGAGTCACTGCAGGCTAGAGATCAGGGGGCATCGCTCCCTCTGGGGGTGGGGCCCCGGGGGTCCTGAGCGAGTGGACTTCCCGAGGGGCCCAGGGCAGAGACAGGTGTGCTGAAAGCTCAGAGATGCAGTTCCAGGAGGCAGCGGGGGCAGAGGGCCTATCCCCGAGAGAGAGTGCGACCTTCACGGGGGGCTGTCACACCAAAGGGGGGTTCCTCCCAGGGCCGTAAAGAGCTGAGAACTTTGAGTCCTTGACATTGCCCCCCTGGATCTGCCCCCCTCCCCTCACTGGATCAGCCCCCTAACATTCCCCAAAACACTATCAGCCTCCTGGACCAGCCTCCCACATCTGCACTCTGCCTCCCACCCCACTGCCTGCCATTGCTTAGCCCCCTGGGCCAGGCCAGCCCCACCCCTTCAGTGCCTGCCCTCCACTGCTGCCTGCCCCCAACTCCCCATCCCGCCCTCCAACCACCACCTTCCCCCCAGTCATCTCCTCCATCCAGACCTTGCCCCACGGCCCTGCCCCCCACATCAGCCCCTTGATCCTCCCGGACTCACGGCTCCCTGGCACATTGAGCAGCACGTTTCCCCCGCTGTCCCCGTCCCACTCGCAGCTGTAGACGCCTGCGTCTGAGGTGGAGACATTGGGCAGCACCAGTGACCCCCAGACCCCGATGCCCATCCTGGTGCGGGGGGGCAGCTCCCCCAGGCTTGCGTTCAGGCTCAGCAGCTCCTGGCCCCACGGGCCCCTCCACAGCCAGGAGAGAGACAACTGAGTGGGGGGGTCCCCATACACAGCCCCGGACCCTCCACAGGGCAGGACTGCAGCCTTCAACTCTGGGGGGCGGGGTGGAAGAAGAGACACATAAATGGGGAACCAGCCTCCTCCCCAGCCATGACCTCCCAGCCTCCCCCCTCAGTCACAGCCCCCCGCCTTTCCCCAGCCCCCCCGTGGCCTGATCCTGCAGAGCAGCCTCCGCACCACGGCCCTCCGGTCCCAGCCCGGTCCAGCCACTGCCTGGCCCATCCTCCACCTGTCACAGCTCGCCGGCCTCTCCCACACGCCCCCTGGCTCCCCCAGCCCTGAGACATCACCCGGGCCCAGCCCTGGCCCAGACACTCCCCTGCTCCCCCTTTAGCCTCCTGCCAGTCCGCAGGGCCCCACCTTCCCCACATGCACCCTGGCCTCCCCCCAGGGTCTCCCTGGGCCACTGGTTCCCCCAGAACCTCCCACCTGTGGTGTTGACCCGTCTGGCCATCTCCCCCTGCCTCGGGGGGGCCCCGATCCTGGCCGCCACCACCCAGACCAGCAGCGTCAGCAGCAGGAGGCCGTGCAGCTCGGGCGCCATCCCCTGTGCCCAGTGCAATGGCCCCGCGGCGCCTGGTGAGGGGAGGGCCCCGGGGGCGGGCGGGCCCAGAGCTAGGGCTGCTATTTCCAGCAGGGCCTTGTGGTTGTGGCGGGCGGGGCCCTGGACCATGACATTCTCAGCAGAGGGTCCCAGGGGGTAGCCAGGGGCCCTGCAGCTGGTGGAGAAGGGTCATGGGGCTCCACAGCAGAGGGGTGCCAAGAGGGGGTGCAGCCCCATAGATTGGGGGTGAGTTCTCTGATTGGAGGGACGAGGCCTGAACACCCCTGGGATTTCCTGCCTGTGACAAGGCATCGACTGAAGGGGAAAGGAGATGGGGGCAGACCACATCCCCTGACCCCATCTCCCCCCCCACACATCCCCCAACTTGTGACCACCCACCCTGTCTTGCTGCCCCACATCCTGTGTCCCCTCTCGTGGGTAGCTCCACCCCATCTTCCCCAGTGTGTCCCCTTCACCCCACGGAACCCCCACCCATGTCCTTCCCACCCTGCATCCCCGCCATGCTCCCTGTCTGCCCCAGTGCAGGCCCTGTGTCTGCGAGTGTCTCTCTCTACCCGGCCTCCACATTTCCTGGTATGTCCCTGGGGGACTCTGGGTGGTGTAAACACCCTTGCAGGTGCACTAGGAGAACGGGGGGGGGGGGGGGAGAGAAGGACGGGACAGGGAGGGGGCTGCTTTCTGCCCGGGGGATCAGGCCTGATGGTCTCACTATGTCCCAAGTTATCCCTAAATCCTCAGCTCCTAGAGTCAGGGATTGGCTGAGGAATCCCAGCTCTCACTGGCATAGACAGGGCGGGTGTGTGTGTGTAGGTGGTGGTGGTGGTGGGGCTGGAAATGATGCCGCTGAAGGTTCAGTGAGGCAGCGAATCCACATTGTTCATTCGTGTGTGTGTGTGGTGCAGGGAGTAAGAACAGCCTTTAGAGTAACAGCCGTGTTAGTCTGTATTCGCAAAAAGAAAAGGAGGACTTGTGGCACCTTAGAGACTAACCAATTTATTTGAGCATAAGCTTTCGTGAGCTACAGCTCACTTCATCGGATGAAGTGAGCTGTAGCTCATGAAAGCTTATGCTCAAATAAATTGGTTAGTCTCTAAGGTGCCACAAGTCCTCCTTTTCTTTTTAAGAACAGCCTGTGATTCCTAGGCCTGATCCTGTGATTTTCAGGCCCAACCCTACAGAGGAGGGGAGAGATGCTAGTGTGTGTGTGTGGGGGGGGAAGGTGGTTGCCAGGGTCCCTAAGGCAGTGGTTGTCAGAGGAACATGGTTGCTGGGGGCGATTGCTGGGGCGGGGGGGGGGGGGGGCAGTTGCCAAGAGGATGTGGTTGCTGGCAGTGAGTAGAAGGAGGAGCTCATCACCAAAGAGCAGTTGTGACAAAGTGGGTTTTTTTCTCCTTATTATGTTATATGAAAAGGAGTACTTGTGGCACCTTAGAGACTAACCAATTTATTTGAGCATGAGCTTTCGTGAGCTACAGCTCACTTCATCGGATGCATACTGTGGAAACTGCAGAGGACATTATATACACAGAGACCATGAAACAATACCTCCTCCCACCGCACTCTCCTGCTGGTAATAGCTTATCTAAAGTGATCATCAAGTTGGGCCATTTCCAGCACAAATCCAGGTTTTCTCACCTTCCGCCCCCCCACACACAAACTCACTCTCCTGCTGGTAATAGCCCATCCAAAGTGACCACTCTCTTTACAATGTGCATGATAATCAAGGTGGGCCATTTCCAGCATAAATCCAAGTTTAACCAGAACGTCTGGGGGGCGGGGGGGGGGGGGGGAGGAAAAAACAAGGGGAAATAGGCTACCTTGCATAATGACTTAGTCACTCCCAGTCTCTATTTAAGCCTAAATTAATAGTATCCAATTTGCAAATGAATTCCAATTCAGCCGTTTCTCGCTGGAGTCTGGATTTGAAGTTTTTTTGCTGTAAGATAGCGACCTTCATGTCTGTGATTGCGTGACCAGAGAGATTGAAGTGTTCTCCGACTGGTTTATGAATGTTATAATTCTTGACATCTGATTTGTGTCCATGTCCAGAATTATAACATTCATAAACCAGTCAGAGAACACTTCAATCTCTCTGGTCACGCAATCACAGACATGAAGGTCGCTATCTTACAGCAAAAAAACTTCAAATCCAGACTCCAGCGAGAAACTGCTGAATTGGAATTCATTTGCAAATTGGATACTATTAATTTAGGCTTAAATAGAGACTGGGAGTGGCTAAGTCATTATGCAAGGTAGCCTATTTCCCCTTGTTCCCCCCCCCCCCCCAAGACGTTCTGGTTAAACTTGAATTTATGCTGGAAATAGCCCACCTTGATTATCATGCACATTGTAAGGAGAGTGGTCAGTTTGGATGAGCTATTGCCAGCAGGAGAGTGAGTTTGTGTGTGTATGGGGGTGGGGGGGAGGGTGAGAAAACCTGGATTTGTGCTGGAAATGGCCCACCTTGATTATCATACACATTGTAAAGAGAGTGGTCACTTTGGATGGGCTATTACCAGCAGGAGAGTGAGTTTGTGTGGGGGAGGGGCGGAGGGTGAGAAAACCTGGATTTGTGCTGGAAATGGCCCAACTTGATGATCACTTTAGATAAGCTATTACCAGCAGGAGAGTGGGGTGGGAGGAGGTATTGTTTCATGGTCTCTGTGTATATAATGTCTTCTGCAGTTTCCACAGTATGCATCCGATGAAGTGAGCTGTAGCTCACGAAAGCTCATGCTCAAATAAATTGGTTAGTCTCTAAGGTGCCACCAGTACTCCTTTTCTTTTTGCGAATACAGACTAACACGGCTGTTACTCTGACACCTGTCATTATGTTATATGTGAGCCTATGTAAGTCTCACTGTTTTGCATGAATACTGTGTGTGCCTCAGTTTCTCTGTGTACTGCACCAGTGCCTAGGTGGTGGGAATAAGGGTGTGTGACTTTTGCTGAGACCCTTGGGGGCAGGTGAGGTGGCTCCAGCTGCCTGCACATAGGTGATGGATGGTGCCCTTCATAATCTGAGACCCAGGAGGGGGATGCAACCAGGTCACACTTTGCCCAGGAAGTGAGACAAAGACCGGAGGAGGGGCAATGGGGGTGTCATAGGCCAGGCAGCTGGAAGTCAGTCAGTCTCTGCTGGCTTGGGGCTCAGGGGGAGGGTCAGGACCCTGGCTCTGGGCTCCCCTCCCACTACGATGGACTTTACTGAATGTTCCTGATGTCTGTGCTAACAAGCTCTGTCCTATGCTGTGTTCCTGTCGACTAATAACCCGTCTGTGTCACACGCTGGCTCAGTGTCCCGGTTGGCTGCAGAGTTGGAGTGCAGGGCTCTCTGGCTTCCCCAGGGGTCCCGCCTGGGCAGGCTCCCTGCGGGAAGCGCACTGTGTGGAAGAGGATGCTAGGGAGAGGCAGTTGCCAGATGTGGTTGCAGAGAGGAATGGTGGTTGTGAGGGAGAGGCAGTTGCCAGGGTGGTTGCCAGGGAGAGGCTGTTGCCAGGGCTGCTTGCCAGGGGAGATGCGGTTGCCAGGGTGGTAGCTAGGCAGAGGTGGTTGCTGGGGTGGTTGCCGGGGAGAGGCGATAGCCAGGGGTGGTTGCCAGGGGGCTGCGGTTGCTGGGGGTGGTTGCCAGGGAGAGGCTGTTGCCAGGGCTGCTTGCCAGGGGAGATGCGGTTGCCAGGGTGGTAGCTAGGCAGAGGTGGTTGCTGGGGTGGTTGCCGGGGAGAGGCGATAGCCAGGGGTGGTTGCCAGGGGGCTGCGGTTGCCGGGGGTGGTTGCCGGGGAGAGGCTGTTGCCAGGGCTGGTTGCCAGGGGCGATGCGGTTGCGGGGGGCGGGGTTGCCAGGCTATCCTAGGCCTGGACTGGCGGCCCCGCAGACAGACCCCGCCCCGCCCCTTCGGGCCTCTCCGCTGCCTCCCGAGACCCCTCGGCCGGGCTCGGGCTTTCGGCTCCCTCCGGATCCGCTCGGCTCTTTCCGGAACCACCTGGGTGGCCCCGCCCCCAGCTGGCCCCGAACGCGGAAGTGCGGAGCCTGCGGCGGGGGGAGCCGCGAGCCGAGCATGGAGGGTGCGAGGCCGGGGGGTGACCCCGGGGGGAGGGGCGCAGGGTGCAGAGGTGAGGGGAGTGACCCCCCGGGGGGAGGGGCTCTGGTGGGGGGGTGGGGTGAGTGATCCCGGGGGGGAGGGGCTCAGGGTGACCCCAGGGGGAGGGGCGCAGGGTGACCCCGGGGGGAGGGGCACAGGGTGCAGAGGTGAGGGGAGCGACCCCCGGGGGGAGGGGCTCTGGTGGGGGGGTGAGTGACCCCGGGGGAGAGGCTCAGGGTGCCCCCGGGGGGAGGGGCTCTGGTGGGGGGAGTGACCCCTGGGGGAGGGGCGAGGGGTGCGGGGGGGGGGGAGTGACCCCTGAGGGAGGGGCTCTGGTGTCCCGGGTGGGGGGTTAGGGGGTGACCCCCGGCAGGCTGGGTCTGTGACCCCCCCCATCTCTGCCCCCAGAGCCGTGTGGGGCAGATGGGCTGGGGGGGGGGCCCCGCAGCCCTGCAGGAGCCCGGTGTGCTGGTGGCAGTGGTGGGCACGGAGCCGGACCCCGACCCCGGGGGGAGGATCCAGGCGCTGCGGGGGGAGCTGGCGGCCGCGCTGGCCGAGGTCGAGACGCTGCGAGCCGTGGCCACCGTGAGCGAGGGCACCAAGCAGGAGGCCGTGGCCACCGTGCGGCGCCAGTGCCAGGAGGAGGTGGCCTCGCTGCAGGCCATCCTCAAAGGTGAGAGCCCCCCAGGCAGCCCCCCCACGCTTCTCCCCCACTGCCTCCCATGCTTCCCCATAGCCCCCATACACACCGCCCCACTCAGCCCCCCATGCTACCCCACTGCCCCCCCGTGCTTCCCCACTGCCCCATACACCCCCTGCTGCCCCCCGTGCTTCCCCACTGCCCCCATACACCCCCCACGCTACCCCACTTCCCCATAGCCCCCATACACACTGCCCCATGCAGCCCCCCATGCTACCCCACTGCCTCCATACAACCCCCTGCCATGCCTACTGCCACTCCCCACACCCCGCCGTACTCTTACTGCTGTCTTCACATGCCCCCCGTCTCCGTACATCTACCATGGCCCCCAGCCACCTGGTACTGCCCCATATGCACCCCCGTGTGCCCGCCACAGCCCCACATGCACCCCTTTACGCTCGCTGCCATGGCTCCCAGCCACTTGCCACAGCCCCATACGTACCCTCGTATGCCTGCTTCGACCCCCAGCCACCTGATACTGCCCCATACACACCCCCGTACACCTCCCCCCCCCATGCCCCTCAAACTTCTACCACCATCCTCATATGCTAACTACCCCTTCCGCTGCCCCATACTCCTGCTACCATCGGCCGCTGTATACACCCCCCCGTATTCCTACTGCCTCCATACGCCTACCACGGCTCCCGTCCGCACCCCACATGCCTACCGCCATTCCACACGCCCTCCATACTCCTACCGCTGTGCCCAATCTGCCCACTTGCCCATCCCCCCACCTCCGTCCCCCACCTGCCACCAGCCCGATACAGACCCCCATGCCCAGCCCCCTTACATCCCAGGATACCGCCCCATGCCCCGTCCTGTGCGCCCCACTTCCTCAGTGCCCGTCACTGGGGATGTATGTCAGATGAGCTGGATGCAAGCTGCCAGTGTCCAGAGAAGCCAGACACCCCTCCACACTGCCCTGTCTGTGAGTGTCTGTGCTGCCCCAGCCTGGGGATGGGCCTCTGCTCCCAGAGGTCCGGAGCATTTGCTGTGTGGGACCCGGTGCTTCCTGTCGCCTCACGGTGCCCTCTGCTGCTTCCCCAGACACCATCAGCAGCTACGAGGCACGCCTGGCGGCCCTGCAGCAGGAGCAGCACAGTGGCGGCTCATGGGGGGGCCGGGAGCTGAGCTGCCCGCAGCAGCAGCGGGCACAGGGAAACCCCCTGGACTCGCTGGAGCGGCAGATGGAGAAGGTGAGGCAGGGGAGGATGGGCCCCTGGGGGTGAGGAGAGGGGCTGGGCCCTTGAGGGGTGTTGGGGACCCCAGGTTGATCCTCCAGCCCAGGAGAACGCTGAGGTGGTGCTAAGGGTGAGGGGTGGGTGGGTCCCTGGCTCAGGAGGACTCTGAGTGGCTGTGGGAGAAGGGTGGGGGACGCTGGGGGCTGGAGAAGGTAGATATGGGGTGCTTGGGTTGGGGGGCGGTGGGGTCCCTGGCTCTTGCCAGCCCTGCTCCCCAGACTAAGCAAGACTCTGAGCGGGTGCAGGGTGGGGGGCACTGATGGGTGGGGGTGCGTGGGGAACGCAGAGCGGGTACGTGGAGGGCCCTGTGGGTTCAGGGGTAGGGGCTGAGGGGGTTGGGGCTGTAGTTGGAGGTCTGGGGGGTCCTTGGCACATGTTGTCCCTGCCCGAGATCTTTTTTGTGAGTGGTAATTAGCTGTTATCACTCAGGAAAGAGATCTTGGCATCACTGTGGCTAGGTCTCTGAAATCATCCACTCCAGGGGCAGCGGCCGCCACAAAAGCGAACAGAATGCTGGGCACCAGTAGGAAAAGGTTAGATAAGAAGACGGAAAATATCATATCTCCTCTCTATAAGACCATGGTTCGCCCACATCTTGAATACTGCCTGCAGATGTGGTTGCCCCATCTCAAAACAGGTCTATTAGAAATGGAAAAAGTACAGAGAAGGGCAACGACAGTGATGAGGGGATGGAACAGCTTCTGCTTGAGGAGAGATGACGAAGACTGGGGCTGTTCAGCTTGGAAGAGATGACTGAGGGGGTACATGACACGAGAACCAGGGGTCACCAAATACCATTAATCGGCAGCAGGTTCAGGTCAAACAGAAGGAATTTCTTCACACAGCGCAGTCAGTCTGGGGACATCCTTGCCAGGGGATATCATGAAGGCCAAAAGTATAACTGGGTTCAAAAAAGGGTTATAGCAGAACCTCAGAGTTATGAAGCCCTTGGAAATGGAAGTTGGTCGTCACTCTGAACCAAATGTTGTGGTGGTTCTTTCAAAAGTTTACAGCTGAAGCTTGACTGAACACAGCTTTGGTGCTTTACCGTGCAGAGGAAAAGCGCTGCTTTAACCAGCTTAATTTAAATGAAAGAAACATAGAAAGTTTCCTTACCTGGTCAGATCTTTGTTTAAACTTTCCCTGTATGTTTAGTAATGTACATTTAACACACCACGGTCCTGGATTTGCTTGTTTTGGTCTCTGCTGCCTGATGGTTTACTTCCGGCCCCAAAGGAGGGGTGTGGTTAGTTCGTAACTCCGGTGTTCGTAACTCTGTGGTTCCACTGTAACTCAGTTCCTGGAGGGTCGGTTCATCGATGGCTATTAGCTAGGATGGGCAGGGATGCAGCCCCCTGCTCCAGGTACTCCTAAACCTCTGACTGCCAGGAGCTGGGACTGAACAACAGGGGAGGGACACTCGATAATTGCCCTGCTCTGTTCATTCCCTCTGGGGCACCTGGCACTGGCCACAGTCGGCAGACAGGAGACTGGTCTAGATGGACCTTTGGTCTGACCCAGTCGGGCCGTTCCTATGTTCTTATGCCTCAGGACTATGAGTGCCTGTGGGTGAAGGGCCGGGGGTGCCGGGCATTGGGGGATGCAGAGGGGGTGATTGGGTGCTATGGGGCAGGGGATGTTGGGGGACAGGGGCTGTGGTGCAGGTGCTGAGGGGCAGGGAGTGCTGGGGGCAGGGGATGTTGGGGGGCAGGGGCTGTGGTTGGGGAGCAGAGGATGTTGGGGGCAGGGGCTGTGGTGTGGGTGCTGGGGGCAGGGGCTGTGGTTGGGGGGCAGGGCATGCTGGGGGCAGGGGCTGTGGTTGGGGAGCAGGGGCTGTGGTGCGGGTGCTGTGGGGCAGGGGATGTTGGGGAACAGGGGATGCTGGGGGTCCCTGGCTCAGCCTCTCCCCACTCAGGCGCAGGAGGACTCGGAGCGGCTGCGCAGCATCGTCCTGCCCATGGAGGAGGAGATCGCCCAGCTCAAGAGCAAACTCTCCCGGGCCGAGGGGCTGATCCAGGGGCTGCGGGGGCCTGAGGTGAGACCCGGAGGGGGGGAACCGTGTGGGGGGAGCGGGGTAGTGGGTGCTGGGGGGCGGAGAGCCAGGCCAGGCAGGAGTGTGTTTGGGGGGAGGGAAGGGGTGCCCAATATGGATGGACTTGGGCCGTTCTGACTGTGTGTGGGGGGGTTCGCTCTGCCCTGTGACTCCTTCCCCCCCAGGGCTCACTCTGCGGCTCATCGGAGTCCCTGCTGTCTGATGCGGAGGCTCCCAGCCGGGTGCCCCCTGTCCACCCTGGGGGAGAGGGGGATGAAGGCTCCGGACCGGAGGGTGAAGAGGAGCTGGGAGGTGGCCTGGCCTTCGCCCGTGGCTGCGACAGCATCTCCATTGTCTCCATCGCCAGCTCCAGCGCTGGCTCCCCCCGGCCCCGGCGCCGGCCCAGCCAAGAGCATGAGGACACGGCCTCCCTGCTGTCCACCGGCACCCTGGTGCCCGAGAGCATCTACCTGCCGCCCCCTGGCTTCCAGCTGGTGCCTAATGGGGAGTGGACGCAACTGCAGCAGGAGGTGAGACTGGAGGGGGAAGCTGTGGGCAGGGTGGGGGGCCAGGAGGTGGGAGTGGGCTGGGGGGTGACAGATGTGTGGCGAACAGGGAGGAGGGCAGCTGGGGTTGTGGGGAGCGGAGATCCTGGGGGGGATGGGAGGATGCTGTGCAGGGTTGCTGGAGCTGGGGTGCGGGGGATGTGGCTGGGATAGGGTGACCGTGACCTCGGCCCCCCCCAGGCCAGGCGGCACCAGGAGTCCTGGCAGCAGCTGAGCGAGCAGCTGGAGGCGGTGATGCAGGAGAAGCTGCGACTGCAGGAGGCGTTAAAACGGAGCAGCGAGGATTGTGCCAAGCAGGTACCATGGGCAGGTCCCCCTCCCCCAGCGCTGCCGGTGCCCCGCAGCCCCTGCTAGACCGGCCCTGGGCTTCCCCCACTGCCCCTCCAGCTCTGCCGGTGCCCCCCAGCCCCCTGCTAGACCGGCCCTGGGCTCCCCCTTCTGCCCCCAGCGCTGCCGGTGCCCCGCAGCCCCCTGCTAGCCCGGCCCCGGGCTCTCCCCACTCTGTCAGTGCCCCTTATTTCCAACCCGCAGCCCCCTGCTAGCCCAGCCGTGCCCCCCAGCTCTGCCGGTGCCCTGCGGGCTGACATGCAGCCCCCTGCTAGCCCAGCCCTTCCCACAGCGCTGCCGGTGCCCTGAGGGCTGACATGCAGCCCCCTGCTAGCCCAGCCCTTCCCCCAGCTCTGCCGGTGCCCTGAGGGCTGACATGCAGCCCCCTGCTAGCCCAGCCCTTCCCCCAGCTCTGCCGGTGCCCTGAGGGCTGACATGCAGCCCCTCTCCCTGTGGCCAGGTTGCTTCGTGCTGATGGCTGAGTCTCTCCCAGGTGCTGGTGCTGCTGGATCAGATCCAGAACTCGGAGCAGCTGCTGCAGACCCTGCAGGCGACCGTGTCCCAGACCCAGCACCGGACCCAGGAGCAGATTGTGAGCAGGGGGGTGCCCGGCAGGGTGGGGAAGACTAGGTGCAGAGGGTGGGGGGCTGGGGGGCTGGGATCCATGGTGGGGGTCACTGGTGAGGGTCATGGTGGTGAGGGGGATCCAGTCCCTCTGCTCACCCCACCCCCTCCCCCAGGCTGACCTGGCTTCATCTCACAAGCGGCTCAGCTACGAGGTGCAGCGGCTGAGCGAGGAGAACGAGGGGCTGCGGGGCTCCCGGCCCACCCCGACCCCTGCTGAGGAGCCACCACTGCCGAGCTCCGTGCAGGTACCACAGGGGCTGAGACCAGACGTCGAGGGGGTTGGGGGTCTCTAGGTCATCTCCCTGACCCTCCCCGGGGGTGTGTGTGGGGCAGGGCAGGGGGTGCACTCCCATGCAAACCTCCAGTCCCTACCAGAACCTGTAGGCGTTGGTGGAGGGTGGGGATATCGAGGTGTGGGTCTCACCCCCAGCCCCCCAGGAGCTGTAGGTGCAGGGGGGGGATATCGAGGTATGGATCTCACCCCCCCTTCCCCCCCCGGAGCTGTAGGTGCTGGCATTGGGGGTACCGACGTACGGCTCTCCCCGATCGCCCCCAGGAGCTGTAGGTGCTGGCTTTGGGGTACAGCTCTCTTCCCCCCCCCCCCCCCATCTCCCCCCAGGAACTGCAGGCCCTGGTGCGCCAGCTGCAGGAGGAGGCTGGGACCCTGCGCCGAGCCAGTGAGCACCATAGCGAGCGGCTGCGCATTGAGATCGTCACTCTGCGTGAGCGACTGGACGAGGAGGAGGCCGCCCGGGCCCGGCTGCAAGGGGTTCTGGAGGCCCAGCTGGGGGCCCAGCGCGAGGAGAGCCGTAAGGGGGTGGCTGGGGGCATGGGGACAATGGTGGGGGAGGGGAAAGGGCTGGTGGAGGCGGGGAAGTGGGTCGGGCTGGGGGTGTCATGGCAGGTAAAGCACCCCCCCCTCGCTGTAACACTGTCTCTCTTCTCCCCCCCGGCCCCCTCCCGCGGCTCCATCGCTCCCGCTTGCAGAAGTCATGGAGGGTAAGTGGGGACTAGGGGAGGGGGGTGGGTGTGTCGGTCGCTCAACCCCGCCCCTCGTGGTGACTCACCCCCTGCCCCATCTGTCTCTCCCCAGCCTCCCTGTGCAGCCTCCGATCAGAGATGGAGAGGCTACAGCAGCAGCTGGGGCAGGTGAGGGGGCTGGTGATATGGGGGGAGGGTCCTTGGGAATGGGGAGGGGCCTGTTCTGTGCCCCCTAGAGGTGTGTATCTGGCGGGAAGGTCTATGCTGAACTCTTCCCACACAAGCAGGACATGCCGTGGGGGCGGGTGGGACACTGATTTCCCCCCCCAACCGCTGCCCAGGCAGAGCACTGGGGGCAGAGGGGATGGTGGGGTCACGCTGGTTTCCCCTTCCCTCCTGAAGGCAGAGCAGCGGGCACAGGGGCTGGAGCAGGACATGCAGCGGCTTCAGGGGGACCTGACCCAGCGTGACCAGCAGGGCCAGGCCTGGGAACATGAAAAGGTGAGTGAGCCGAGCCAGCCCCTCCCCTGCACAGCACCCCTCACCCCCAATGGGGCAGGCTGCCTGTTCAGACACCCTTGGTGCCCCCACACGGGTCTCTGGGGGTTTGGGGCACTGGCTGTTAGGCAGTGCCGTGGGGGGCGCCCCTCGTCTGTCCTGGACTCCATACGCCATACGTACCTGCCAGGACAGGTCTGGGCATCTTGCCTGGGAGCCAGCTTATCCTCTGGCTCCGCGCCCGCCCACTGAGAGCCCCAACGGCTGGCTCCTAAGTGTCCCCCTCCCGGCCAGGCCTGGGACCTTCCTGTTCAGTTCTTGGTGTGCACGTGGCCCCTGTCCTGCCTTCCAGCCCCCCTGCTCCGCAGCGCTTCCCCAGGCCAGGAGCTAGCTGGTCCTGGTTCACAACCAGCACCACATCCAGCCGCCTGCGACTGCCCTGCCCCAGTGGGCCAGGAACCCCGCTTACAGCAGGGTGGCTGCCAGTGTGAGATTGAAGGGGCGTCGAATGACACCTTAATCCCGCCGCCAGTGCACCTGGGGGGATGAACCCTTCCGCCCTCAGGACAAAGGGGTGTGTGTGTAAACTGAGCCCCACACCTGGTTCAGAAAAGTGTTACATTTCCCACGTTGCTCCTTCCACCCTACACCTCCTCCCCTGAGTGCTCTGCAACCACCCCAGTGGGGCATGTAAGGCAGGGACCAACCAGCTGTAGCTGGTCCCAGGCTCTCATGGTCTCTCTTCCCCAGGCTGGGCTGGAGTGGGGGTGCAGAGGAGTCAGGGGAGGGGCTGGTCCCTGGACTGTGACAGTCTCTCCCCGAGGCCGGGCTGTGTGTGGGGGGTGTTGCAGAGGAATGGGGAGAGGTGGGGGGCTGGTCCCCGGGCTGTGACAGTCTCTCCCCGAGGCCGGGATGTGTGCGGGGGGTGTTGCAGAGGAATGGGGAGAGGTGGGAGGCTGGTCCCCGGGCTGTGACAGTCTCTCCCCCAGGCCAGGCTGGAGGCAGCACTGTCCGAGCAGCGGGGGAAGCTGCAGCGGTTGCAGGCGGAGCTGGACACCAGTGAGCAGGTGCAGAGAGACTTTGTCCGCCTCTCGCAGACTCTGCAGGTACCGGCTGGGGGGTGTCTTGGAGCAGGTGCCGTCTGTAATGGGTGAGCTGCGCCCTGTGGAGGGTGAGGGGGGGTGTCTCCGCAGCCCAGGATCTCGAGGTGTCTCTCTCACTCTCCTCTCACCCCTCAGGTGCAGCTGGAACGGATCCGCCAGGCCCCCTCGCTGGAGCAGGTGCGCAGCATTGTGGACGGGACGCGGCTGAAGGATGTAGCAGAGCTCAAGGAGCCCTGAAAGGCTGGGACAGCAAGAGACCCTCCCCTGGGTGGCGGGGCATGGATGCCACCCACCCTTCCCCTGGGCAGGCACAGACTCCAACCCCTTCCCCTCCCCACTAGGGGGGCCTTGGACACTGCCCATGCCCCAGGCCAGGCTCTGAGTGGCCATCCTCTACTAACCCCCCTCCCCAGGCACCTGTGGGGGATTAGGGCCATCAGCCTCGGGAGACTGGTCCCAGCCTCTCTCTGCCCCCCTCCCCCCCCCCAACTCAGGGATGGTGCCCCCCACCTGCACACTAACCAAAAATGCAGCTGCTGTTCACCCCCCAACAAGAGCAAGGCCTATGGGGCAGGGAGTCATGGCGTGGCCCCAGCTCTGGCTCACACCATAGGAGACAGCATGTTACTGACAGTTACTAACACTGAGGACTGGAACTGGGGGAGGCCAGCTCCAGCTCAGTGTCCATCCTCCATTTCCCCCCTTCCCCCAGCTTCCTCCTCCCACAATGGGTGGGAAGGGGCAGGGCCAAGCAGGGCCCGCTGGCTCCCCTGCCACTAACAATCCACCAGCTTGCCTTTGTGTGGAGGGCTCACAGGGGGCAGGGTTAATAAAGGTGACTTTTTGACCATACTCTCTGAGCGACCTGCATCCATCTGTCTGCTTTAACGTTAAAGTGGTGCCACTTTCTCCAAGTCAGCTGCCCGGGGCAATGGGGGGCATCAGTGGGACAATGGCATGAGACTGACCGAAGCAGCGCAGGCGATGATGTAGGGCCTGGAACCCCATGCCCCCACCTGCGCATTTGCCAGCCTAACCTGTGCTAAAATCACTAGTCCCACCCTGTAAAATGACGCTGGTTCTTTTTCTTTGCCTCAGCTTTTCTCCCCTGCTGCTACAGCTGGAACCAGGTACTGTGTATTAAATGAGAGCTGAGCGCCTCCTGCAGCCAGGGCTTCAAGAAACACACTAGTGCCCTGAGCAGGGGAAGCTGGGGCTGGCTCAGTGCTGCTCCACTTCATGTTGTGTCTGGTTCCTGCTGCCTGGGCAAGCCAGCTCCATGAGTGTCCCAGCTCCCTGCCTCAATCTCGCTGGTTGTAGTGGCCCTGCTCCCCCCTAGGGGCTAGTGGGGGTGGTGGGGAGGGGGCTGCACCAGGTAATGCCCCTCGCCCCCCAATCCCCACCCCTGTCCAGTGCAGCCTGGATGTGGGGAAGCTCCAATTCTGGACAAACTGGAGAAATGGTCTGAAGTAAATAGGATGAAATTCAATAAGGACAAATGCAAAGTCCTCCATTTAGGAAGGACCAATCAGGTGCACACATACAGAATGGGAAATGACAGCCTAGGAAGGAGGCCTGGGGAAAAGGAAGGGGGGGTCAGAGTGCACGACAAGCGGCCACCCCTCTGGCCTGTGATGGGCTATTAGATGGGGTGAGACCTGAGCTACGCAGGAAAGAATTTTCTGTAGTATCTGGCTGGTGAATCTTGCCCACATGCTCAGGGTTTAGCTGATTGACATATTTGGGGTCGGGAAGGAATTTTCCCACAGGGCAGATTGGAAGAGGCCCTGGAGGTTTTTCGCTTTCCTCTGCAGCATGGGGCATGGGTCACTTGCTGGAGGATTCTCTGCTCCTTGAAGTCTTTAAACCACGATTTGAGGACGTCAGTGGCTCAGACGTAGGAGAGGGGTTTTTCGCAGGAGTGGGTGGGTGACATTCGGCGGCCTGCGTTGTGCCAGAGGCCGGACTGGATGATCAGAACGGTCCCTTGTGACCGCAGTGTCTGTGACTCTGTTAGCCGGCGGGCGCCCTGGAGCCAGCCCGGGGCAGAGGGAGGGAGGCGCGAACCTGCCCCGGGGCAGAGCGAAACGCGGTGGGTTCAGGCCCAGGGTCTGGCAGCACCTGGGACGCCCCCAGCTGAGCAGCCCCACAGTCCTCCAGGGCCGTAGAGTCTAACCCGGGGCAGGGGTAGAGTTGGTCCCTTTGAATCATCCTCCATCTGGAGGGGCAGAGTCCTCCTTGGCCATAGAGTCCCCGCAGGGAGCTAGAGCGGCTCTGCCCAAGCCTTGCTGGGGGGTCCCGGCCCTGGCAATCGTCGAGTCTCCAGCTGGCTAGCGAGGCTCTGCATAGACCACAGACAGTCAGTGGCCAGCGCGCCTCCGCGAGCGCCATAGAGTCCCCGCTCCCGTGCCGACGCAGTGACGCCTGGCGGAGGCTAGAGCGGCTCCAGGAGCGCCATAGAGTCTTCCTCAGCCGGGGCTAGAGAAGCGCCTCCTGTACAATACAGTCCCACCCTGGCCGTAGAGAGAGCGGCTCCCGGCACACCATAGAGTTCTTACGAGTGCTAGAGCGGCCGAGCCACATTTCCGGTGTGCTCGCGACTCTTTGCCGGAAGCGGCTGTCTCCCGCTTCATTCATTGGCTCTGGAGCCCGCCGCAGTTGCGTCACTTCCGGTCCTGTAGGAAGATGGCGGCGCACGCGATGTTTGCCCGCGGGGGATGGAGCGGGGCCGCCGGTCAGTGACCGGGGAGTACGAAGGACTTGGGGGAAGGTCGGGGGTCTCTGGCGGGTGGGGGCAGGAAGGACGTGGGCGGGAGGTCGAGGGTCTCTGGGGAGCGGTTACAGGAGGTGGGGGGCAGGAAGGACGTGGGCGGGAGGTTGGGGGTCTCTGGGGGGAGGTTACAGGAGGTGGGGGTCAGGAAGGACATGGAGGCAGGTCGGGGGTCTCTGGGGAGTGGGGGCAAGTTAGGGGTCAGGAAGGACGTGGGCGGGAGGTCGAGGGTCTCTGGGGAGCGGTTACAGGAGGTGGGGGGCAGGAAGGATGTGGGGGGCAGGTTGAGGGTCTCTGGGGGGCGGTTACAGGAGGTGGGGGGCAGGAAGGACGTGGGGGGCAGGTTGAGGGTCTCTGGGGGGTGGAGGCAGGTTAGGGGGCAGGAAGGACGTGGGCGGGAGGTTGGGGGTCTCTAAGGGGAGGTTACAGGAGGTGGGGGTCAGGAAGGATGTGGGGGGCAGGTTGAGGGTCTCTGGGGAGTGGGGGCAGGTTAGGGGGCAGGAAGGACGTGGGCGGGAGCTCGAGGGTCTCTGGGGGGCGGTTACAGGAGGTGGGGGGCAGGAAGGATGTGGGGGGCAGGTTGAGGGTCTCTGGGGAGTGGGGGCAGGTTAGGGGGTAGGAAGGACGTGGGCGGGAGGTCGAGGGTCTCTGGGGGGCGGTTACAGGAGGTGGGGGGCAGGAAGGACGTGGGGGGCAGGTTGAGGGTCTCTGGGGGGTGGGGGCAGGTTAGGGGGCAGGAAGGACATGGGTGGGAGGTTGGGGGTCTCTAAGGGGAGGTTACAGGAGGTGGGGGGCAGGAAGGATGTGGGGGCAGGTCGGGGGTCTCTGGGCAGTGGGGGCAGGATAGGGGTCAGGAAGGACGTGGGCGGGAGGTCGAGGGTCTCTGGGGAGCGGTTACAGGAGGTGGGGGGCAGGAAGGATGTGGGGGGCAGGTTGAGGGTCTCTGGGGAGTGGGGGCAGGTTAGGGGGCAGGAAGGACGTGGGCGGGAGGTCGAGGGTCTCTGGGGGGCGGTTACAGGAGGTGGGGGGCAGGAAGGACGTGGGGGGCAGGTTGAGGGTCTCTGGGGGGTGGGGGCAGGTTAGGGGGCAGGAAGGACGTGGGCGGGAGGTTGGGGGTCTCTAAGGGGAGGTTACAGGAGATGGGGGGCAGGAAGGATGTGGGGGCAGGTCGGGGGTCTCTGGGGAGTGGGGGCAGGATAGGGGGCAGGAAGGACGTGGGCGGGAGGTCGAGGGTCTCTGGGGGGCGATTACAGGAGGTGGGGGGCAGGAAGGATGTGGGGGGCAGGTTGAGGGTCTCTGGGGGGTGGGGGCAGGAAGGACGTGGGCGGGAGGTTGGGGGTCTCTAAGGGGAGGTTACAGGAGGTGGGGGGCAGGAAGGACATGGGGGCAGGTCGGGGGGGTCTCTGGGCAGTTGGGGGCAGGTTAGGGGTCAGGAAGGACATGGGCAGGAGGTTGGGGGTCTCTGAGGGGGAGGTTACAGTAGGTAGGGAGCAGGAAAGATGTGGGGGGAGGTCTGGTTTTCACAGTGTTTAGGGGTGGAAAGGCCAGTGTGATAATTTAGTCTGACTCCCCGGCACAGGCCAGGGATCTGCCCCACAATAATCTTAGAGCTGATCTGTTTGAATCCACCAGAACCCTTGATAAATAGTCCTAGTCGTTAATTACCATTGGGTAATTGGATGATCTGGGAAGGGCAGGGGATTTTTGTGGGGAGAAAGGATCCTGAGAGGGGAGAGAAGGATCTGGGGGTGGAATGTAGGGGCAGGTTATGTGGTGGATGGAGATTATGGGGAGGAGCAGGGGTCAAGGGAGAGGTTGGTGGGGGCAGGGAGGCTCTGGGGGTCGGAGGTGAGTTCAGGAGAGCAGGTGGCTGTGGTGGGGTGTTTGAGGGCTCAGTGATGGTGGAATGGGGGCTAAGCAGGGAGCTGGCTTCCTGAGAGAAAAGGGATGGCTCTGGATCAGGCCAGGAGGCATTGTGTGGAGAGCAGGGGGTGCAGCACGCAGCTTACGCTGTGGAGGGGGGTTATGGGGAGGAGGAGGGATCTGGGTTTGGGGGGTTGGTGGTGAGAGGAGGGAGAAGGGATTTGGAGGGTGGCTGGAGTCAGGTTGTGGGACAAAAGAGGGTTATGGGGTGATGTGGGGGGAGGACTTTTGGTGGGGGCAGGGTGGTGGTGGCAGGGGAGCAGGGATTCTGAAAGGAGAGGGATGGGGTCTGGGTTGGTGGGGGTGGGGAGCAGAGTAGTCTGGGGGGCGTTGGAGGAAGTGGTGGGTGTGGGAAGGGGGTTACTGGGGAGGGAGGAGAACAGGGTGGTCAGGGTTAAGGGGCGATGACACCTATTGAAGGAAATTCTGAGGAGCATGGCATGGAGGCTGAAAGAGAGGGAGCAAGGCTTTGCGGGATGGAGTGCAGTAGGGTGATGAGGGCTTTGGCGGGAGAGTGACTGAGTTTGGGTAGAAACTACTGGGGGCTGCAGCTCTGGGGGCGGGCTGCCTCCGCGCAGTCAGCAGGAGACACTAGTTGATATTCTCCACGAGAACTAGGTGGGAAGTCAGATTGGATGGTCACAGAGTGGGTGCTTCTGGCCTGGACAGCCAAGAGTCTGAATCCATCTGGTCTGCCTCTTGCCCCATTCACCGAGATCCGTCATAACCCAGGCCCTGCCTTCACCGCAGCACTGCAAGCCCTGAGTGTTTGGACCAGCAGTGCCAGCGACCACTGATCTAAAAGGGTGCCCCCTGCTCCACCCCATGGAAGGGCGTAGTCCCTGCCCCCACTGGAGCTGAGGCCAGTCAGCCACAAATACCACCAGACACTGGGCTGGAAGGGACCTCGAGAGGTCGTCTAGTCCAGCACCAGCACCGAGGCAGGGCCAAGTAACCCTAGTCCAGCCCCAGCTGAGGTTTGTCCAGTCTGTTCTCAAAACCCTCCAGAGACAGGGACCCCACAGCATTCCTAGATAACCTGTTCCAGAGCTGAACTAACCTCCTAGTTAGAAAGTTTTTCCTACTATCTTACTTAAATCTCCTTTGCCAAGATTGAGCCTGTTACTTCTTGTCCTGCCTTCAGTGAACACAGATCGTTGTTCCCCATGAAAGAAAGCGTAGAATCAAATAAAGTAAAAATCTTAAATGAACCAAACTGTACCACAGAATCTTTATGGATAGTAATTCCATGCTCTAAGAATAAGGATATAGCAGTAGGGATATATCACCAACCGTCTGACCACGATGGTGTTAGTGACTGTGAAATGCTCAGTGAGATTAGAGAGGCTATTAAAATAAAAAACTCAGTTGAAATTCCCCATTATTATTATCTCCATATTGACTGGGTACTTATCACCTCAGGAAGGAATGCAGAGATAAAGCTTCTTGACACCTTAAATGACTGATTCTTAGAGCAGCTAGTCCTGGAACTCATAAGAGGAGAGGCTGTTCTTGATTTAGTCCTAAATTGAGCACAGGATCTGGTCCAAGAGGTGAAGATAGCTGGACCACTTGATAATAGTGACCATAATATAATTAAATTTAACATCCCTTTGGCAGGGAAAACACCACAGCAGCCCAACACTGTATCATTTAATTTCAGAAAAGGGGAACCACACAAAAATGAGGAAGTTAGTTAAACAGAAATTAAAAGGTACGGCGTCAAAAGTGAAATCCCTGCAAGCTGCATGGAAACTTATGGTGTCTTTAAAAAAAGAGGCTCAACTTAAATGTACACCCCAAATTAAAAAACATAGAGAACCAAAAAAGAGCCACTGTGGCTAAACCTTAAAGTAAAAGAAGCAGTGAGAGGCAAAAAGGCATCATTTAAAAAGTAGAAGTTAAATCCTAGTGAGGAGAATAGAAAGGAGCACTGGGAAAGAAAGTATAAATATACAATTAGGAAGGCCAAAAAAGAATTTGAAGAACAGCTAACCAAAGACTCAAAAAGTAATAGCAAAAATGTTTTTAAGTACATCAGAAGCAGGAAGCCTGCTAAACAACCAGTGGGGCCACTGGACGATCGAGGTGCTAAAGGAGCACTTAAGGATGATAAGGCCATTGTGGAAAAACTAAATGAATTCTTTGCATCAGTCTTCAAGGTTGAGGATGTGAGGGAGATTCCCAAACCTGAGCCATTCTTTTTAGATGACAGATCTGAGGAACTGTCCCAGATTGAGGTGTCATTGGAGAAGGTTTTGGAACAAACTGATAAACTAAATAGTAATAGATGGTATTCACCCAAGAGTTCTGAAGGAACTCAAATGTGAAATTGCAGAACTACTAACTGTAGTCTGTAACCCATCATTTAAATCGGCTTCTGTACCAAATGACTGGAGCATAGCTAATGTGGTGCCAATTTTTAAAAAGGGCTCCAGAGGTGATCCCAGCAATTACAGACCGGTAAGCCTGACTTCAGTACTGGGCAAACTGGTTGAAACTACAGTAAAGAACAAAATTGTCAGACACATAGATGAACATATGTTGGGGAAGAGTCAACACGGTTTTTGTAAAGAGAAATTATGCCTCACCAATCTACTAGAATTCTTTGAGGGGGTCAAGAAGCATGTGGACAAGGGGGATCCGGTGGCTATAGTGTACTTCGATTTTCAGAAAGCCTTTGACAAGGCCCCTCACCAAAGTCTCTTAAGCAAAGTAAGCTGTCATGGGATAAGGGGGAAGGTCCTCTCATGAATTGGTAACTGGTTAAAAGATAGGAAAGAAAGGGTAGGAATAAATGGTCAGTTTTCAGAACGGAGAGAGGTAAATAGTGGTGTTCCCCAGGGATCTGTACTGGGACCAGTCCTATTCAGCATATTCATAAATGATCTGGAAAAAGGAGTAAACATTGGGGTGGCAAAATTTGGAGATGATACAAAACTACTCAAGATAGGTAAGTCCCAGGCAGACTGCAAAGAGCAACAAACGGATCTGTCAAAACTGGGTGACTGGGCAACAAAATGGCAGATGAAATTCAATGTCGATAAATGCAAAGTAATGCACATTGAAAAATGTAATCTCAACTATAATATAAAACGATGGGGTCTAAATGAGCTGTTACCACTTGTAAGAGAGATCTTGGAGTCACAGTGGAGAGTTCTCTGAAAACATCCCCTCAATGTGCAGGAGCAGTCAAAAAGGCGAACAGAATGTTAGGCATCATAAAGGGAGAGATAAGACAGAAAATATCATATTGCCTCTAATCCGTGGTATGCTCACATCTTGAATACTGCCTGCAGATGTGGTCACCCCATCTCAAAAAAGATATATTGGAATTGGAAAAGGTACAGAAATGGGCAACAAAAAATGATTAGGGCTATGGAACGGTTGCTGTATGAGGAGAGATTAGTAAGACTGGGACTTTTAAGCTTGGAAAAGAGACGACTAAGGGGAGATATGATAGAGGTTTATGAATCATGACTGGTGTAGAGAAAGTAGATAAGGAAGTGTTATTTACTCCTTCTCATAACACGAGAACTAGGGGTCACCAGATGAAATTAATAGGCAGCAGGTTAAAAACAAAAGGAAGTATTTTTTCATACAACACACAGTCAACCTGTGGAACTCCTCACCAGAGGATGTTGTGAAGGCCAAGACTATAACATGATTCATAAAAGAACTAGATAAGTTCATGGAGGATAGGTCCATCAATGGCTATTACCCAGGATGGGCAGGGATGGTGTCCCTAGTCTCTCTTTGCCAGAAGCTGGGAATGGGTGACAGGGGATGGGTCACTTGGTGATTCCCTGTTCTATTCATTCCTTCTGGGGCACCTGGCATTGGCCACTGTCGGAAGACAAGGTACTGGGCTAGGTGGATCTCTGGTCTGACCCAGTAGGGCCACTTTTATGTTCTTACCCTCTATAACAGCCCATAACCAAGCTGAAGAGTTCCCCCTCCGTCTTCTCTTCTCTAGACTAAACAGGCCCAGATTCTTAACCTTTCCTCACAGGTCAGGTTTTCTAAACCTTTGATAGGTTTTGTTGCTCTTCTGTGGACTCTCCAGTTTGTCCCCATCTCCCCTGAACTCTGGCACCTTGAATTGCACCCAGCACTCCAGCTGAGGCCTCACCATTGCCAAGGGCAACAACTACCTCCTGTGTCTTACATGCAACGCACCTGTTAATACACCCCAGACTGAGATCTGCCTTTTCGCTCCTGTGACTGCCAGCCAACGAGTCCCTGATTTGTAGCTGTGCATTGGATTTTAACTTAAGTGCTTGGCTTGTCTTTACGGCTTGTTGATTTCAGTCCAACTCTCCACTTTCTCGAGGTGGTTTTGTATTGTGAGGATAATGACTAGCTGTCCGTGCTGGCGGTGCTAGATCCCAGTGGAGAATGGGCCCCGGCATGCTGAGGAATGTGCAGTCTAGGTAGAGTCGGAGAGGGAAAGTGAAATATGGAAAGGAGATGGGGCTTGTTCAGTGCCGGAGCTGGGGAGTGAACCCAGAAGTCCAGCCCAGAGCCTCACCGCTTGGTGTGCAAGGTGCTGCACAAACGCAATAGAGACAGTCCCTGCCCCAAAGAGCTTCCGATCCAGGCACCAATCGAGAAGCACCAGGGGCTCCTGATGACCGGGGTGGGGTGGGGCCTCCAAGCTGACAGGAGATGGGCGCGCGGGGCAGTGACTGAAGAGCACGACAGGGTGATCACAGCTTTTCCCTGTCCCTCTTACAGGCCTCCGGGGCTGCCTCTCCCACCATCTGCTGGGCGTCTTGGGGACGGTAAGGAGCCACCTGGCTGGGTTGGGCTGTGGGGGAAACTGCCATGACCATACAGACGTACACACACACACTACCCTAGTGCACTGGGGTGTCTGGGGGCTTGGCCACAGAAGAGGGAAACTGGGGGTGAGGAGGGGGTTGGGGCAGCTATGTTGGGATGGGTTGGAGTTGTGGAGTTAGGGTAGGGAGGTGAGGGGGACATGGGTATGGGGGCTGTGATGGGGTGTGATTGGCAAAATGGGTTGTGGGGAGCCCAGCTATGTTGGGGGGGCTTGGAGAACCCTGGTTGGCTGGTGAGGTTGGGGGTGGCCATGGAAGCTATGCTGCATGTCGTGGATGGATGGGGAGCTGGGGTGGGGGGGATGGGGATGTGGGGGGTGGAGCCCAGGTGTGGTCGGTGGAGGGAGGTGGGGAGCTGTGGTGGGTGGGGTTAGGGGATGGGGATGTGGGGAGCTGTGGTGGGGGGATGGGGTTGGGGGTTGTGGGGAGCTGTGGGGAGGGCCATGGCGGGTATACTTGTGCCAAGGCTCCCTGTGCCCCTAGGTGTCCCCGCCCAGCCCAGTCTCCCGCCTCTGCCCCATCCTGGTGCGCAGCTTCGCTGTTGAGGCCAAGAAAACCTACGTGCGGGACAAGCCCCATGTCAATGTGGGCACCATCGGGCACGTGGACCACGGCAAGACCACACTGACGGCTGCCATCACCAAGAGTGAGTTGGGGGCACTGGAGCATGGGGTTGTGCGTCCTGGGGTTTCCTGTGCCCCTGGCCCCATTGGTTGGGTCACGGTAGCTGCCAGAGGCCCCTGCTGAGACGAGGTGCTGCCCACAACCCCTGCCCAGGCGTGCCGATGCGTTGTGCTGGGTGCTGCAGAGATCCAAAGGGAACAACCCCTGTCCCCAAGAGCTCCCCGGCTAAAGGGGTGAGCGTGGAAACAGGAGCCAAGTGGAGAAAGGACTGGCCCAAGGTCATAGAGAAGGTCACTGGCAGAGCTAGGAATTGAACCCAGGAGTCCTGGCTTGCAGCCTGCCTCTCCTCCCGAGCTGGTTACTCACCCCCTTTTTCTGCTCCCCCCCCCCCCAAGTCCTAGCTGAGGCTGGAGGTGCCAGGTTCAAGAAGTATGAGGAGATCGACAACGCGCCGGAGGAGAAGGCTCGTGGCATCACCATCAACGCCTCCCATGTGGAGTATGCCACAGCCAACCGGCACTACGCCCACACCGACTGCCCCGGCCATGCTGACTATGTCAAGGTGAGGGGGATGGGGGCGGACCTGCCCCGTTCAGCCTGTGGGTGAGTCGTTGTGGTACTACTGGGCAGCCACGTTTCCCAGAATTCTGCTGTCTTAAAGGGCCAAGCCCCCCCTTGCCTCCTAGTCCCCGAATGTGCCCCCTCAGTCTCTTCCTCCGTCCTCACATGCCCACCCCCACTGTCCCTGCCCACACCCTCCTGTTTCTGCCTCTATCCCTAACCCCACAGCCCTATGCCTGTCTCTCTGTACCTCCGTACCCCCAAAACTCACCCCCTCTAGCCTGTCCCTCCTTCTGTCCCCAAACATACTGACTTTTGTCCACCCCCCTGTCCCCACACTCACCATCCTTCTGTTCCCAAAGACAGATTCCCCCCCGCAATCCCTTCGTCTGTCCCCACACACCCCCTCAGTTCCTTCGTCTGGCCCCCAAGACTCCCCCACTCACCCCTGCTTCCTCCTCCTGGCCCCCGAGACAGCCCTCTGTCCCCAAACACACAGCTCTCTGCCCCCTCCGTCCACCCAATCCCTCCCTCTGTTCTCACATGCACCCTGCTTCCTCCTCCTGGCCCCAAGATTCTCCCCCCTCCCCCCGCTTCCTTCTCTCGCCCCCGAGGAACAGTGGGCAGGTGGGGAGCGGCAGAGGGCAGGGGTAGACAGGCCGGGGAGCAGCAAGGGGCCTGGGCGGGGAGCCGCTGTTCTGGGGATTGGGCCTGTGTGTGTCACCCTGACAACTTCACCACCAAGCTCGGTGCATCAATAACACATTCCCGCCCCCCAGTTCTGTTCCCTCCCCATACTGTGCTGGCTCCCCTGCCCCCATCCCCTGGTCCCGGCACCTGAGCACCGCCGTCCCTGTCTTCCAGAACATGATCACTGGCACCGCTCCCCTAGACGGCTGCATCCTTGTCGTGGCGGCAACAGATGGGCAGATGCCGCAGACCCGAGAGCACTTGCTGCTGGCCAAACAGGTGAGGGGGGGTGATGGGTTCCCTAGGTGCAACCTGGAACTGGGATACTACTGAGCCCTCTGGCTTACCAGCCTGGGCTCACTCCCTCACTGTGATGCTGGGACAAGCTGCAAACCCCTCCAGGTCCTGCACGCACACAGCCATCCACAGGCAGGGACACCGCCAGCTGAGTTAAATGAATGCTGCTCCTAGCTACTCATGAACCAACACTAGAGAGACTCCAGCCAATTTCCCCCAGCTCCACAGCCGAGGATCTCAGACCTGGACTGTCCTGGCCTGGTCAGAAGCCTGGCTGGTGTAAGTTTATTACCCAGTCTGCCCCTTCTACAAAGGAAAGTGCGTGTGCACCAACCGTTGCACCCTGAGCAGATTCCCCAAGCACTTTAAGCAAAATGCGCTATTGTAGGTAAAATACCAAACAGATTTGTTAGCGACAGACAGATGGATTGTAAGTGATTATAAGTAATAGGCATGCAGCTCAAAGTTGGTTACCTAAGAAATAAAACACATTTGCAGTCTGAGTTCTATTAACTAGGCAGGATTTGAATCAGGCCGTATCTCACCCTGGGAGATGGTAGAGTTTCTGAATACGCAGGCTGGGGTTCTCCTTTCCAGCCTGGGACCCCCTTCCCAGTTCCGTGTCTTCCAGCCGGGTTTCCAGGTGTTGAGTTGTGGTGGGTGAGGACCAGTGATGATGTCACTTCCCCCTTTTATAGCTTCTTCCAGCTTGCGGGAAAGAGCCTTTGCTATGATTGAGTCAAGCAGCCTCCACTGCGTACCTGCTCTCTCTGAGAGGTCTCCATTGTACACACTCCTGGGACAGGCCCTGGGAGTGTGGATTCCCCTTAATGGGCCATCAGCGTTGTCTGGCCCTTCTGTTGTTGTACCTGAAAGGCTGGTTGTGGTTGTCTCCCAACCTCACAACAACATATTTCACAAACACATACACAGCAAAACTTCATAACTTCCCATCCAGTGACAGCACCTACAGTCCAACAGGAGATTAATGTTCAACAGCTCAAGACTTTTAACATGATACCTCCCAGTTCCACGTGCAGGGCCGGTTAGACAGGCAGAACTGCAGGGTCTCAATGTGTGGATGAGACAATAGTGTAGGGAGGAGGGGCTTAGATTTATTAGGAACTGGGGAAGCTTTTGGGAGAGGGGGAGTCTATATAGGAAGGATGGGCTCCACCTAACCAAAATGGAACCAGATTGCTGGCACTTAACATTAAAAAGGTCATAGAGCAATTTTTAAATTAGGGGCTGGGGGAAAGCCATCAGGTGTGGAGGAGCACATGGTTCGGACAGAGACATCCCTTAGGGGAGGATCTATTAATAGAGATTCTCTATGTCCTAGTGAGGATGAGAGGATGGGTAATGATAAAATACAGGCAGGGTCTGATCAGAAACAATCAAATAAGAGTCCCATTCAATTACATCGTGTAACGGCAGACAGCTAAAAGGAGACAAGTTTTTTAAGTGCTTATATACCAATGCTAAAGTCTAAATAATAAAATGGGTGAACTAGAGTGCCTCGTATTAAATGAGGATATTGATATAATAGGCATCACAGAAACTTGGTGGAATGAGGATAATCAATGGGACTCAGTAATACCAGGGTACAAAATGTATCAGAAGGACAGAACAGGTCATGCTGGTGGGGGAATGGCACGATATGTGAAAGAAAGCGTAGAATCAAATGAAGTAAAAATTGTAAATGAATCAAATTGTACCATAGAATCTCCATGGATAGTAATTCCATGCTCTAATAACAAGAATATAGCGGTAGGGAGATACTGCTGACCCCCTGACCAGGATAGTGATAGCAACTGGGAAATGATCAGGGAAATTAGAGAGGCTATTAAAATTAAAAACTCAATAATAATAATAATAATAGGGGATTTCAACTATCCCAATATTGACTGGGTACATATCACCTCAGGATGGGATGCAGAAATAAAAGTTTCTTGACACCTTAAATGACTGGTACTTGGAGCAGCTGGTCCTGGAACTCACCAGAGGAGAGGCAATTCTTGATTTAGATCTAAGTGGAGCGCAGGATCTGGTCCAAGAGGTAAATATAGCTGGACCGCTTGGTAATAGTGACCATAATATAATTAAATTTAATATCCCTGTGGCAGGAGAAACACCACAGCAGCCCAACACTGTAGCATTTAATTTCAGAAAGGGGGACAACACAAAAATGAGGAAGTTAGTTGAACAAAGATAAAAAGGTACAGCGCAAAAAGTGAAACCCCTGCAAGCTGTGTGGAAACTTTTTAAAGACACCATAATAGAGGCTCAGCTTAAATGTAGCCCCCAAATTAAAAAACATAGTAAGTGAACCAAAAAAGAGCCGTTGTAGCTAAACAACAAAGTAAAAGAAGCAGTGAGAGGCAAAAAGGCATCCTTTAAAAAGTGGAAGTTAAATCCTAGTGAGGAGAATAGAAAGGAGCACTGGGAAGAAAGTATAAAAATACAAGTAGGAAGGCCAAAAAAGAATTTGAAGAACAGCTAACCAAAGACTCAAAAAGTAATAGCAAAAATGTTTTTAAGTACATCAGAAGCAGGAAGCCTGCTAAACAACCAGTGGGGCCACTGGACGATCAAGGTGCTAAAGGAGCACTCAAGGATGATAAGGCCATTGTGGAGAAACTAAATGAATTCTTTGCATCGGTCTTCACGGTTGAGGATGTGAGGGAGATTCCTAAACCTGAGCCATTCTTTTTAGATGACAAATCTGAGGAACTGTCCCAGATTGAGGTATCATTAGAGGAGGTTTTGTAACAAATGGATAAATTAAACAGCAATAAGTCTCCAGGACCTGATGGTATTCATCCAAGAGTTATGAAGGAACTCAAATGTGAAATTGCAGAACTACTAACTGTAGTCTGTAATCCATCATTTAAATCCGCTTCTGTACCAGATGACTGGTGGATAGCTAATGTGACTCCAATTTTTAAAAAGGCTCCAGAGGTGACCCCGGCAGTTACCGACTGGTAAGCCTGACTTTAGTACTGGGAAAACTGGTTGAAACTATACTAAAGAACAATATTGTCAAACATATAGATGAACATAATTTGTTGTAGGAAGAGTCAACATGGTTTTAGTAAATGGAAATTATGTCTCACCAATCTACTAGAATTCTTTGAGGGGGTCAAGAAGCGTGTGGACAAGGGGGATCCAGTGGATATAGTGTACTTAGATCTTCAGAAAGCCTTTGACAAGGTCCCTCACCAAGGGCTCTTACGCAGGGGTTCTCAAACTGCGGGTCGGGACCCCTCAGGGGTCACGAGTTATTACATGGGGGGTCATGAGCTGTCAACCTCCACCCCAAACCCTGCTTTGCCTCCAGCATTTATAATGATGTTAAATATATTAAGTGTTTTCAGTTTATAAGGGGGGTCACACTCAGAGGCTTGCTATGTGAAAGGGGTCACCAGTGCAAAAGTTTGAGAGTCACTGCTCTTACGCAAAGTAAGTTGTCATGGGATAAGAGGGAAGGTCCTCTCATGGATTGGTAACTGGTTAAAAGATAGGAAAGAAAGGGTAGGAATAAATGGTCAGTTTTCAGAATGGAGAGTGGTAAATAGTGAGGTCCCCCAGGGGTCTCTACTGGGCCCAGTCCTATTCAACATATTCGTAAACGATCTGGAAAAAGGGGTAAACAAGTAGGTGGCAAAATTTGCAGATGATACAAAATTACTAAAGATAGTTAAGACTTTGGGAGACTGCAAAGAGCTACAAAAGGATCTTTCAAAACTGGGTTACTGGGTAACAAAATGGCAGATGAAATTTAATGCTGATAAATGCAAAGTAATGCACATTGAAAAACATAATCCTAACCACTCAAGAAAGATCTTGGAGTCATCGTGGAGAGTTCTCTGAAAACATCCACTCAATGTGCAGCAGCAGTCAAAAAAGCGAACAGAATGTTGGGTATCATTAAGAAAGGAAGAGATAATAAGACAGAAAATATCTTGTTGCCTCTATATAAATCCCTGGTTCGCCCACGTCTTGAATACTGTGTGCAGATGTGGTTGCCCCATCTCAAAAAAGATATATTGGAATGGAAGAGGTTCAGAAAAGGCAACAGCAATGATTAGGGCTGTGGAACGGTTGCTGTATGAGGAGAGATTAATAAGATTGGGACTTTTCAGCTTGGAAAAGAGATGACTAAGGGGAGATATGATTGAGGTCTATAAAATCATGACTGGTGTAGAGAAAGTAGATAAGGAAGTGGTGTTTACTACTTCTCATAACACAAGAACTAGGGGGTCACCCAGTGAAATTAATAGGCAGCAGGTTTAAAACAAACAAAAGGAAGTATTTCTTCACACAACGCACAGTTAACCTGTGAAACTCCTTGCCAGAGGATGTTGTGAAGGCCAAGACCATAACTGGGTTCAAAAAAGAACTAGATAAATTCATGGAGGATAGGTCCATCAATGACTATTAGCCAGGATGGGCAGGAATGGTGTTCCTAGCCTCTGTTTGCCAGAAGCTGGGAATGAGCGACTGGGGATGAATCACTTGATGATTCCCTGTTCTGTTCATTCCCTCTGGAGCACCTGGCATTGGACCACTGTCATTAGACAGGATACTGGGCTAGATAGACCTTTGGTCTGACCCAGTAGGGCCATTCTTATGTTCTTCTGTACCTCACAAGGCAGACTTTGTACCAATCAAGTCATAATCCTATCCCAGTGGTGAATATGGGGCTGACAGGGTGCTGTTGTGGTGTACAGAGTGTCACAGGGGTCTTTGCCAGAAGTCCTGGGTGTGGGCTGTGAGCCAGGGGATCCCCTCCCCAAGGACTGGGCTGGGGCTGGCTGGGTTGTCCCTCACCCTGTGGCCCCCTCAGATCGGGGTGCGGCACATTGTGGTGTACATCAACAAGGCGGATGCAGTGGAGGACCAAGAGATGCTGGAGCTGGTGGAGCTGGAGATCCGGGAGCTGCTCTCCGAGTTTGGCTACGATGGGGAGAAGACGCCCGTCATTGTGGGCTCTGCCCTCTGCGCCCTGGAGGTGAGTGCCCCCTTCTCTCCCCCACCCTCTCAGCAGTGCCTCACCTGCCCACTGCCCATGATAATGCCCTCCCTTCCCCCAGCACCGCAGCCCCGAGCTGGGACTGAACTCCATTCTGAAGCTGCTGGACGCGGTCGACATGCACATCCCGCTGCCCACGAGGGAGCTGGACAAGCCGTTCTTGCTGCCCATCGAGTCAATCTACTCCATCCCAGGTAATGCCCGCTGTCCCCACCGCCCCGTGCCTTTCCAGGGACGCCCCCCCCCCCCCTCAGGGCGCCGTGGCACTGACCCCTCTGCCTTGCAGGGCGTGGGACCGTGGTGACGGGGACACTGGAGCGTGGCATCATCAGGAAGGGGGAGGAGTGCGAATTTGTGGGGCACAACCGGAACCTGCGCTCTGTGGTGACAGGTAGGGGGTGCAGCTAACAGAACCCCTCACCTCTCCCCTCCCAGAGCTGGGAGAACCCCACTGCCCAGGCTGGGGAACCCGAGCTCACCCCATCACTTCCCCACAGGCATTGAGATGTTCCACCAGAACCTGGAGCGGGCCGAGGCCGGGGACAACCTTGGCGCACTGGTGCGGGGGCTGAAGCGGGAGGACGTGCGGCGTGGCATGGTGATGTGCAAACCGGGCTCCATCAAGCCCCATCAGAAGATCGAGGCCCAGGTGGGGCCTGTGCTGGGGCAGTTGCAGCAGTGGGCCGGCTGGGGGGGGGAGGGAAGGTGGGCTGCTGAGTGGTAACAGTCTCTCCCTCTGTGCCCCCAGGTGTACATCCTCAGCAAGGAGGAGGGTGGGCGGCACAAGCCTTTCGTCTCTAACTACATGCCTGTCATGTTCTCCCTTACCTGGGACATGGCCTGTCGGACCATCTTGCCCCCTGGAAAGGTACAGAGCCCCCCTATCCTGCCCCCAGCCACAGCCCTCCTTTTCCCCAAACTTCCTCCCCATCCCGGTCAGTGGTGGCCAGTGGCCAACCTATGCCGCTCTGACCTGCTCCCGCTCTTCCCCCATGGCAGGAGATGGTGATGCCCGGCGAGGACACAGCCCTGACCCTCACCCTGCGGCAGCCCATGGTGCTGGAGGAAGGTCAGCGCTTCACACTGCGTGATGGCAACCGCACTATTGGCACTGGCGTGGTCACCAAGACGCTGGAAATGGGGCCAGACGATGACAAGTGGGGAGCTTAAAGGCTGGGCTGACCCAGCTCTGCCCCCAGGCCTGTGTCTGCAAACAGTGGGGGAGGGGCTAGTTCTGTCTGGTGTCCTGCTCTGTGTGGGGATGCCCCAAGAACCTGTGTATGGCAGCAGCATCACAGTCACCCAGAGCTGGGTGCAAGCTGCTGCTGTGGGGCAACAGAAATCGAACTGCTCCCCCGCCCAGAGCCCCTCCAGCAGGGGGCTAGCAGGGCATAGGCAGCTTCTTGCGGTTTGGTTTCTTTTGTTAATAAAGGTGCGAATCACAGCTGGGTTCTTCCTGCTTCTTGGGGGGTGCGGTGTGCTGGAGGGGACTTCTGGCATGGGAGAGCTGGTGCCAGAGGCTCACATCCCCCCAACGGGTTGGGCTCTGATAGTGATACTAGCCCTGCAAGGACCAGGCAGCACTGATTCCTTAGGGTGCCCTGCTCTTGTCCAGGGCCCAGTGGACTAGCAGAGGGGCAGCATCCAGCTTTGGGTGCTTGCTGAGCAAAGCAGTGGGAGAAGGGGGTGGATTAGCTCCCAGGGAGCTGATGAAGCTGAAGGAGAGTGGTGGCACAAGGGCAAATAGGGATAAACTACCCTGGCTGAAGTTAGGGCAGAGATGGGATGGGGGGGAAAAGCCTCCCCCCAGCATGGATAGCAGGGCCCTAGTTGGTGCAGAGCCCCAGGCTCCTTCACCCCTTCCAGGAGCAGCTGGATGCCACTAATGGGGGGGGGGGGGGAGGAGTCCTGCCACCCACCCCCTGCTCCAGCTGAGGGGCAGCTGCAGGGTGGAAGCTGCAGATCTCACTTCCCCCTTCACAGGCTTCTTTCTGGCTGCCCTATGCTACTTTCAGCCACTCCTTTACAGGGATCGTCAGCAGTGAGTGCATGCCCGCCTCACAGCCAGGCTTAGGGTAGGGCCCACCCCGCACAGCAGAAATGAAGGAACAGAGAGGAGAGAACAGAAGCCAGGACTCCAACCCCCCCCCCCCCCCCAGGCTATTCTTTCCCCCCAAGCCCCCAGAGACTCACCCCAACACCCACAATGGAGTTAGTTTAAAATTTTATTTTATTTTTTTTCCCACTTTTTAAATATTTTTATGTAATAAAAAGTCGGTGGTCATCAGTCTGGTCTGCTCCTGTGTTCGCATTACGAGGGGAGGGGAGCCCAACGCTCTGTTTAACAGCCCGATTGGAGTTATAAATAATAGAAAATAAAACCGTGGCGGCTCCAGAAGCCAGGGGCAGGTGGCTCTTGCCGCTGTGCGCTCTGCAAACCAACAAAAAAGGTGCTTGGTAAAGCCCCGCCCCAGCTGTGGCACCGTAAGGGGCAGGCTGGGGGCTCCACCGCAGGGCCCAGCTGCCAGGCCGGGGCACATACAAGGGGGCAGAAGGAGCAAACCGGATCCCGGGCAGGGGCCGGCGCTGGGAGTTCAGTTCACAGTCAGGAATCGAGGCTTCAATTTCCAGGGGGGTGGAATGGGAGCTGCTGGGATGGGTGAGACTGAACTAGAAAGAGAGCAGAGATTGTTAGTGAGCAAAGCAGGACAGGACCCCCAGCAGGGAGACAGGGCAGCAGCCCACCTGCCTGCCCACCTACCCACCCAGGTGGCCTATTCCACCCCACTCCACCCCGAGCCCCCCTCATGGGCCCTGCCCCAGGATTAGGGAGATGGGAAAAACAAGCCCACAACACCTCTCCTTCCTCCTGCAGCCAAACAGGCCCTATCCTCTCCCCTCACCACACCCATCTCCTGGGGCAATGAGCACTGCAGGCCTGTTCCACTCGTTGGACCCTCCATCATCTCTCAGAGCTGCCACAGGCCCGCCCCCCCAGCTCAGGGAAGGAATGGTAGCCCCTCAACACCCTGCCAGCATGGAGGGTGGGGGGTTACTCTGGTACCAGCCTGGCCCATCACACACACCCACCAGTCCTTAGCCTCTGAGACATCCCCCCACCCCCAGCACTGACCTTGATGGTGTCCTATATAGGTGTATGGAGATGGTGTGGAGGCTGAGAGGGTGGGCACCCCGCTCTGTGGCACGCCGCCTTGGGGGGGCCCCCCATGGGTCTGCGAGGGGTGGAGCAGCATGACCTGGGGGGGATGAGGTGCCCCGGGGTGGGGGGGCGGTGCTGCTGTTATTCCAGTCTGGACATGGGCCTGTGGGAGGGGAGAGCAGGGGATGAGCGTTGGCGGGTGGGGCCCGCGCAGTGCCCGCAGCCCTGCTGCCCTGCCACCTACCTGGGTGACGTGGGCCATGTTGGTGTAGCTGTGCTGCAGCTGCTGGTGGGCGTGGATGGCGTAGACAGCCTGCTGGGGGAAGCTGCTCTGGGGGGACTGGGCGCTGGGCCCTGGCGTGATGGAGGGCGGCGTGGCCGTCAGCGTGGCTGTGTGGTACAGGTTCTGCTGCTGCTGGGCACTGGCCAGGTGGGGCGGCTGCCCAGCCTGGTGCTGCGCCAGGACACAGGAATGTAGTGAGCAGGGTCGGGGGTCACACCCTCCCCCCCACTACCCTCCCCCTCAGCCCTGGGGGAGGCCCCCCTCACCTGTACGGGGCTGGGGGCAGCATGCTGGGCCTGCTGTTGGTTCCCTGTCGGGGTGGTGGCTGGCTGAGGCTGGTGGGGGTGCAGCTGTGTTGCATGGTGGGGATAAGACTGATGAACTGTAGCTGGAGAGAGACACCCAGTCAGACCCAGAGCAGCAGAACTGGTCCCAGCCCCCAGGGCTCCCCGGCCCCAGCCTATAGACTCACCATAGAGCGTCTGGGGCGTGGGCTGCTCCGAGGGAGGGTACTGGGGCGTGGAGGACGACACAATGGCCTGGGGGTGGCTGCCAGATGTCATCATGCGGGGATTGCTCTGCAGCATGGGGGCGAATACAGGCTGCAAGGGAAGAACCATACCTCACGGCTGTTAGAGGCACCATCCCTGCGTGCTCACCCCTCACCACCCCCAGTACACCCCTCCGTCCCCAAAGGCTGGAAGGGCCGGGCCCCATGGCTGTTAGACAGACCATCCCCACACACTCACCCCTCTGCCCCGAGATGGCCCCACCGAGGCTGCAATGGGACAGAAGGGCTTTTCTCACTTCACCCCCATGCTCTGCCCATGCTTCTCCCTCCCCTCCCCGAGGTCCTTACCTGAGAAGGGTAGTGCGCCATAGGCTGCATCATGGTGGGTTGCCCCGTGAACTGCTGGGGGTTATAGGAAATGTAGGAGGAGTAGGGCGTAGCTGCTACCAGGGGGGGCCCTGCTGCCGCTGCCGCCTGCATAATGGGGGGGGCGGATGTTGGCTGATGCTGGTCCGAGCGCTGGGGTGGGAGGGAACCTGTGGGAAAAGGAGCCAGCTGCTCAAAACGGACCCCAGAAGCCCCTAGGCCATATGCTGCCTCAACCCCATGATGAGGGACCCTCCCCTCCAGCCCCACACGATGGTCTCTGCTGCCACCTCTCCCCAGACATCCCATCACTCCAGTGGATCAGCATCTGCTGCCCTGGGAGGGGCTCCAGGCTAGCCCCACCCATCCCAATCTTGCCCTTTGGCCCAGCCACCAGGGAGGGGAGCTCTGCCCATGCTTTAGCCTGCTCCCCTCCCATCAGTGCAGCTCCTGCCAGACTTGCTATGCCACACTGGGAAACGCCAGGCTCACCTTTGGCCCCCCGGTACTTGCCCTGCTGGCCAGGCACAGAGCTGGAGACAGGGTAGGGGTACATCTGGGGCGCCTGCAACGAGAGAGCAGCAGCAGGGTGATTACCTGAGAACAAGGACCCCTAGCCCCAAACACATTTACCCACCCTCAGCAGCCCCCCGCCATACTCTGGATAGGCCCTGCTCCCACCCCATCCCCCACACCCTTCCCAGTTGCCCCCGCTCTGGACAGGCCCTGCTCCCCCATCCCTGCAGCTCCCGCCCCAACAGACCCTGCTCCCTCATCCCCCATCCCTGCAGCTCCCCCCCAACCCCGCACCCCTCTGGACAGGCCCTGCTCCCCCCACACCCCTGCAGCTTCCCCAACTCCTCCCCCCAGTACAGCGGTGGGGTGGGGCTCACCTGGACAGCAGGGCTCATGTGGATTTGAGGTATGTAGGAAATATACTGGGGGCTGTACATGCCCGTCTGGCCGGCTGTGATCACTGGGATGGAGGGAGTGGAATGGGCGCGAGGGCCCGGTGACGTGGGGGTGCTCGTTGACTTGTTCTGGAAGCAGAGACAGAGCAGCTGAGCATGGGGCCCAGCCAGATCCCCACCAGCAATGGGGAGGATCAGCAGCCGCTGGAGCCAATGGGGCTCCCACTCCACCCAGCCCAGACCACTCACCACGGAGAGCAGTGTTTTCGAGGGGTTGAACTCCTTGGCATTGGGATTCAGAGTCGATTTCTTCACTTGCCTGAAACCAACGCAGGACAAATCAGGGTTAAAAACCCTGGAAAGCTCAGCGTCCCCATCCAACCCGCCCCCACCCGCTCCCCAGTGAGAGCCCCCCAGGCCCTCCAATGCAGACTCACTCGGACACAGGCCCCTCTTCTTTGTCCTCAGGCTCGCCCTTGCCCGGGGGGCTGGCCACCTGCTGCTCGGCCACCTCACACAGCCCCTTCTCCTCTTTGCCACTCTCCGGCAGCAGCTCCAGGCTGGTCCCGCTGGGCTTTGGCACCATGCTCACGGCGGGTGTCTCCTCGGGCCCCTCGCAGATGCCCGGCTCAAGGGCCTTCTCCTTGCCCTCCAGAGGCTCCTTGGGCCTAGCACTGAAGGACTCCAGGCTGGTCTCTGGGGAACTGCTCGGCTGGAGCTGTGGGGGAGCCAGATACTGGTGGTAAGCCCAGCCCAGACACGCCCACTCCCCCCGGCCTCCCTGCGGTCACCAGGCCTTACCTTGAACTGGGCCCCAAACTTGCGCAGCTCCTCCAACTGGGTCCGCTTCTGCTCATTCTGCAGCCCTGCTGTGGAGAACAGCACAGAGTGAGCTGAGGGGCTGCTGCAGCCTCAGGGTGCCCCCAGGCACAGGGCAACCCCCCACTCCCCACCCTGCAGCATCACTGAAGCTCTGCCAGCACAGATGGATTATGCTTCCATGGGAGACACAGGTCACAGAAGACACCCCCAACAGGAGGATGCAGGCCCCTGCGTCCCTTCTCCAGGTCCCTTCGCTTGGGAAGCGGAAGCTTGGAACGGTCTCCCTCAGGGGTACACACCAGGTTCAGAGGCTTCACAGGGTGGCTGGGGGCCCGGACCTGTCAGTGCTGACTCCTAAACTCACATACCTTTATTGGTTGCCTTGTTGAGCTCACATGGTCCGGTCACTTCCAAGGTTCTGCCAGGATCTTTAGCCACAGATGTGGGAGCCTCCTTCCCTGGGAGAGGAAAATGAGGGATAGCTCAGTGGTTTGAGCATTGGCCTGCTAAACCCAGGGTTGTGAGTTCAATCCTTGAGGGGGCCATTTAGGGATCTGGGGCAAAAATTGTGGATTGGTCCTGCTCTGAGCAGGAGGTTGGACTAGATGACCTCCCGAGGTCCCTTCCAACCCTGATATTCTATGAAATCCCTTAACACATTACACCACCCTGCCCCACCCAACCCCTGCTCCACAGCACGGCTCCCCAGGCCCATCTCCTCACAGCTGCCACAACAGTCCCCAGAAACCCCACGCTGCTCCCTGGGCCTTACCCTCAACAGCAGTGGCTGGCACGGGGGCTGCTACTTTGGGAGAAGGGGGGTTTGGGGAAACACTCGACTCCAGGCCAGTTCTGGCCTCCGACGGGGATGCGGGTGCTGCTGGCACGGCGGATCCCACCAAAGAATCCTGGGAAGAGACTGGAGTGGCTGAGGCAGACTTGGGAGAGCGAGGAGGGTACATGCGGCCCACTGCAGGAAGAAAGGTTAGAGATGGGGTGAGAACATAGGTCCTGATCCCCCCAATACACAACGAGAGACACAGGGACAACTACACAAACTAGGGCTCTCAGACTCTATAAACCACCACCCTTGGCTCCAACAGGGCCCTGCAGGTTAACCCTCAGCCACTCCTCCTGCCCACCAGGCTAACAGTGACTGGGGCGAATGTTCCAGCTGCAGACCCCTCTCTAGCCATCAGAGCATAGGCGAGGCCCTGCAGAAAGATCCCCTACCTGCAGGTGGAGCTGCCGAGACCTCCACAGGGCGGCTTGACGGGGAAGACATGGTCTTGGCACCCCGGATGGGACGCTGGGACTTCGGAGACATTCGGGAGGGTCCTGGAAAGCAAGCAAGGATAGGAGGGCGTTACAGGGCAGGTGCAGCAGCTTGGACATAGTCCCTGGCCTTCCCAGAGAGCGGTGTGCGAACTCTGGGCTGGAGGGCACTGGAGACCAGCCTCAGGCATTGCTGGAGCCCACGCCAGGAAACCTTTCCGGTAGGTCCCCGGATCTCACCTCCATTGATCCCTCGCTGCTCTGGGACGGGACTAGAGTTGCTGTCCGGATGGTGCGCACTGCCCCGAGGAGGCATGGACCCCACCCCTGGCCTCCCACCCCGAGAGCTGCTGCACCGGACGCCTCCTCGTGAGCCCTCTCTGACGCGCTGTGGCAGCGGGACATACTTGCCCTCCCTGCAGACACAGACAGGAGAGGTGTTACATTGGCTCCCACACCCTCCCCACCCCACCCCACATGTGCATACACCTCTCTCACCTGGAGGCCAAGATGGGGCTGTCCCTGCCGGACACCTGCCTCTGCACAGAGCTGTGCTTCTCCTCCTCCGTCCGTCCGTCATCGTTCTCCATGGCAATGCGCAGGCGGTACTGGGGGCTCGACTCAATCTCCCGGGCCAACTGGGCCGCCCGGGCTTCCCGCTGCCGGAACTCCTCCGAGTTATCTTTCTCTAGAGGAACGCTAGGACACGGACAGACAGAGACAGGCCTCAGTGCCAGCTGACCCTCCCAACAGCAGTGCAGGATGCCATTGTGGCTCAGAGCTGTCTGAAGCCCCCCCTTTTGGGTGGCAATTGCTGCTCTGGTCTCCACTGAAGGAAGCCTGTTTCTGGAATTGGTTGGCCCATCTGAGTACAAGGAGGATGAAAATCACCCTGCACGCTGTCAAAGTGGAAAAAGCAATCTCCTGGCTTGGCATGAGTAGCAGTGGTGCAGCCACCGGACAGGGGAGAAAGCAGATACTTGGGAGCAGAAGCCAGCCCTGGGGCAATTCGGAACTGAAGATTGACAGGCTTTAAACAATGAAAAGCAAGCATGAGCAAGGAGCTGCTTTCACCCAGAACCACACTGAGCAGTTCCAGAACCAAGAGCTACACAGCACTTGTCTGTGTGGGATGCTGGAGAGCTGCACCCCAACCACACGCAGGTGCACAGGGAGCGAGGCTGGGCTCTGCAGGGACGTGCACACAAACACTTGTCACTTTTGTGGTTCAGATGCATCCAGACACATTTTCTTACCAAACAATTTTTAATCTGGATATTTTCTTAGGAAATTCTATACCAAAAAAATCTACATGAAAGGGACATCAACTCCAGATGAAGGCAATTAAAGAAAAGGAGTTGGAGGTAGTTCCAACTTCTATGTTTGCAACAGCCTGCCCTACGCTCCTATCCAAGGTCCTCCGACCTGAGCCACCCCCTCCCACCACACACACACCCCTGCCCCTATCCATTTTTGTGGGTTTAAAACCACCTGTTCCTATTCTAATCTCTCTCTCTCTCTCTCCCTCCCTTCTGCTATGTGAAAGGACAAAGGAAAGAGTGTCCGACTCCCCAGGGCAGTGCTTCTCAACCCCTGGCCTGCAGGCCACATGTGGCCCAATCGGTATACAATATGGCCCATCTCACATCCTCAGGTCCATATAGGTAGTATATATATTGTGTGGATGCGGCCCACAACATACATACAACTGCATATACAGCCCACAGCGGTAAATAGGTTGAGAACCATTGGCCCAGGAAAACAGAAAGGCGGACTAGACAAATCCCCAAAGAAAACACGCTGGAAAAGGATTATTTTTTTGCACGGAACAAGAGTGAACAAACTCCTTCCAACGGAGGCGTGACTTTAAATGAAAGCCAGCCTGAGCTTGACTATTCCCTCACTGCTGAGAGCGACACCCTTGTTCTTTCAACAGAGCCCTGTGTGGTACTGCAGTTCTTCTCGAAAGGGGCAGCCCTTTGGCCTTTGTAGCCTGATACGAAGGCACTGACCCAAGAATCACACGTTCTTCCCCATGAGCAACAGCTGCCTCCCACACAGAGCCCAGGGCCACACTCACGTGTAGGAGGACAAACTGCTGTCGTACGTTGTCTTCACTCCATAGTTCTCTTCATTAAACTTGAACATCTCATTGGGATCCCAGCCATTAGACTGCAACAAGGTCAAGTGTTAGATACAGGCTCTGCAGAGCCCCCAGCGCTGAATGCCAAGCAGCAGAAGGGATCTGGGTACCCCAGAGCCTTCTCCCCAACCTAACCCCTGCCCACCACACCCCAGGCCCTGAATGCAAGGAGGAGCGAGGTTCTTACCATGTCAGACTCTAGGTCATAGTCATCACTGTTGCTGTCCCCTCCTTCCCAGCGCTGCAGCACCTTCTCTTTGTGCTCCCCATTCACCTTGGAGTTCATGGCGATGGCAGAGTCCGTGAACTTGTCTAGGAGCAGACAATGGGCCATAAGATCTGCCACCACTTCTGGGCAACCCCCCAGCCCCAAGCAGGGACAGGCCCCATCCAGAGGGCCAGCATTACCTTTGGTGGCGTAATTGAAATCAACATTGCGGAAATGCACCAGCATGACATCCGTGGGCTTGAAGACCATGGTGTCCACGATGTCCTCCCGCTTAGGTCCCACCAGCTGATCCGGGGTCTTCCTGTGCACCGCATCCACAGCGAGCTCGAACTGCAAACAGCCACCATTACTGCACACTGCGCCCCTGCCCCAAGAACCGGCCTTCCCCTGCCATGGGGGACCCCACATGTTCACCACAGAGCTCAGATGCTCTGTGCCCTGTCCCAGGAGCCAGCCTCCCACTGTCATGGAGGATCCCACAGTTACTCCTGGGGGAATTCTGCGCCACTGCAGAATACAGAATTTCCTGTTTTCCACACAGAATTTCGGGCCACTGGGCTCTGCAGTGCCCAGATTGCAGTGACTGGAGCACCCAGCCTGGCTGGGCTGGAGGCTGCACGCTTTTTGATCCCCATTCTTGCAGGGACTGGAGAGTGCCTGGGACGACCCAGCCAGCTCCGGCAACGTGTGAGGAAGGGCACAGCTGCACCACACCATGTGCCCCGGTGAGACAGTAAAGAAGTTGTGGGGGACTAAAGGCTCTGGAGGGACTGCTGTCTGGGCTGTCTGGGCTCGGGGGAGGGATGCCTAGGGGGTGTCCCACGGGCTGGGCTCTGGCATGAGGGGTGTCTGGGCTGGGGGGCACCCCCTGGGCTCTGGGGGGATGCTGGTGTTTGGACCAGGCAGTGCCCCGTGGCTCAGCTCTGGGGGGAAGGGGCATGACACAGCTCCCTCCAGCCCTCCAACCTGGAACTGGGTTGTTGTAGGGGTTTCTTTAACTCTTTACTCCTGGGGGAATCTTTTTTGCTGTTGTCTGTATTGTTGACAGGAAAGGTATTTTGATTATATTGTGTTATTTTGACAAATAAAATATGCAGAATTTTAAAATATTGTGCACAGAATTTTTAATTTTTTTTAGCGCAGAATTCCACCAGGACTAACATGTTAATCACTGAGCTTAGATGCTCTGCGCCATGTCCTAAGAGCCAGCCCTGCCACTGCCCAGGGGGGACCCCAGATATTCACCACGGAACTCTGACACTGTGTGTCCTGTCCCAAGAGTCAGCCTCCTGCTTCCCAGAGGTCTGGCCAGCCATGAGGACTCCAGCATTTCACTATCCCCCCAGATGCTTACCTTAGAGCTGAGGGTTTTAAAAATCCCCTCAAAGGTGCTGCCATTTTTCACCTTCACATCACACGTGGAGCCCTGGGGACAGAGCCAGAGTTTAGCACTGGCTGGGGAAGCACATACCACAGGGTCCAAGGTCCCCTCCACTACAGCACAACCTGTCTCTCCTTCACACCATCCCCACCCCCACTGCAGCTCTCAGGGTCTCCCTGCTCACCCCCCAGAATTGGGAAAAAGAGAGGAGATGCCTGAAGTGAATCACGCTGGGAAACAGCACACTCTCTCATGGGCACCTGTTACACACAGTCCTACTATACTCGTGGCTGCTCCCGGATGCCCAGCACTCCGGAGGCTCGTACTATCCTAAACCAGGCAGCACCACTCAGCTGAGGGCCCACCACTGTGACCCACTGTGAGGGCAAGAGCTGCCAGAGCCCAGGGGCAGCTTGCAGACTGGGATGGGGTGAGACCTTTGGCTGCGAAACTCCCAGACCACCCCCAAGAACGTCTCTTTCTACAACAGGACACACACAGCAGCTGGTGACCTCTCCCCAGTCCCGCTGAGGACAGTGGCACATAGGTGGGGGGAATTCAGGCCTCCTGCACAGACACCCGTTTCTGGATGCTGTGTGCTGTGCTTCGATGCTCTGATGATGAGCGCAGGCATGGGGCAGCCAGCATTATCACCCAATCTGCAGTGCCAACCTGGCCTTCAGCTCCTTATCCCTCCTGCCCCTGCCACCAACACAGCTGCTGCTCCTTTCCTCTCTCTTCCCACAGGCCCAGTCCCACCCCCCAGCAGAAAATACCCCAGATCCCCCCTCCCCAGACTCCCATGGACATGCCCTGCTGGATGACACACACACCCCTCCCCCCCACCCCCCGGTTCCCAACCCAAAGGCCAATGCTGGGAACAGGGAGTTTCTGACAGAGGGGACAGTATGACTCCCCTCACCCACCCCCCCCAGTCAGAAACTCCTCCCCGCCCCCAAGACCCTAGCAACAGCCTGCTCCTGAATGGACCATGCTAGGCAACACCCTCAGCACTGGAGCAGGAACTGACAGGACTTACCACAACAGCCGTCAGGAAATGCAGCATTCGAGAATTGTTATAGACACCTTCGAACACCTGTCATTAACACAGTGAGATGAACCCATCAACAAGGAACAGTGAACACACCTCCTTCATCCCCTAGGCTTCCCCTGTATGCACCACCCTCAGCGCCCGTGTTAGGAGCCAGGGCAGTTACCAGGATGAGTGGTGTGCTAACAGCGATCACCTCTGTGATGCTAGTTACAGGGCATGCTTGGGGTACGACTCCAGGGCCAGCCACATGCTGCTGTGTGGAGATGCAGGCTTGGGTCCTGAACGACCCCCAAACTTTGGAGCCCTGAGCTCATGCCAACCCCATCTGCACCAGCAGGCCCAGAGTGAGCCTACCCCCTCTTTTCCAGGAGGACCCAATCCAAGGATTCACAGATCTTAAGGCCAGAATGATCCAGTCTGGCCTCCTGCGTAACCCAAGCCAGAGAATCTCACCCAGCAACCCCAGCACATGGCCCAGTGAGAGGGAAGAGACAGCACTGCAGGGAAACCGCCTCCAAGGTGGATCTGAGAGAGAGACAGCTGGATGTCAGAGTCCCACTAGCGACTCTGTACTCCCACTAGCACTGCAACTCCCATGCAGCTGTGCCTCATGCCCCGCCCCCCCGCTCCGCTACAGGGACTGAGCCAACAGCTCTGCTGAGGGTAGATTCTGGCTGCAGCATTTGGTACTGCCAACACACAAGGCAGAGGATCCAACTTCAGGGAACCAGAGAACACATCCTTGGGCTTGGGACGAGAGCAGACTAGATTTGGGCATCATGACCATGAACCTGAAGCAGAACACCTCTTCTAAAGCAGCTTTTCAGAGCCGAACACCCTGCCCTCCCAGTGATGGGAAGCCAGTGGGGAGGTGTTCAGCTGCATACTTGGAGTGAAGGGGAGGGACCAATTTAAAAGCAGATACCCCCTGGGGATTGAGAAGGCAATTATGGGACCTTTCACCTCTAGAATTCCAATCTGGCCCTGGGTTGGAGGAATAAATTGGCTCAGGAGATATGGGACTTTCCCCCTTCAGAGGGCACTAGTTCCAATCTGGACTGACTGGCTCAGGGGGTGAGGAATGACACCCGTCTGGCTCCATCTTGCTCCAGGCCCCAAAGGAACTGGCTGGCTCACTGCGGACTCCTGTCATACTGGTGTCCCTTGAGATCCAAGGGAAGCTAGTGCTACCAAAAAACTATGAGACACACTCATTATGATCTGGGCCACAGGGAAGCAGTTAAAGGTCAGACTGCTGGGTGGCAGGTCATGTCCCTCTCTTCTCTAGCACACATTTTTGGGAAACATTTAAACTTGCATTGGCACTATGATGCAGACAGTAAGAAATGCCAGGAAAGTCCAGCAGAGGCCTGTGGGAAGAGCAGAATGGAGACTATATTGTCTGAGGCGTTAACGGAGGCCAGCGCAAGCCATCCCCAGCCCATGCCATGTTCTCAAGAAAGAGGAAGGGCCTGCCCAGCCACCGCTGGCTGCTGCGGAGGAAAAGAGGCTCTTGATCAGGAAGTCAGTGCAACAGACAGCCTGGCCCCCCTGGGAGACCAGCATGAGGTTTCCCTCTCTCCCTCCCCTTCAGGCAGAGCCGCAGGTACTTACTGGAGACTGGGGAGGCCCCTTCCCTGTGCTCTGCCCCCTGAAACAAACCACAGGGAGAGAGAGTTACAGAACTGCTGCGCCCCCGCGCCCTGGCCCGCGCCCCCCGCGCCCGGGAGGGGCCCCACAGGCTCTGCCCCTCGTGGCAAGGCTCACCAGGCTGGGAGCCCGGACGCCTGGGTCCCAACCCCGCACGGCCAGAGCTTTGGGGAGGGGTCTCCCTCTCCCTCGCGCCGCCGGGCGCGGATTGGCTGCAGCACCGGCCAACCAGCACCACGCTCGCGCTGCCCCCCCCCCCCCGGGCGCGCGCAGTCCCGGGACCCTCCCGGCGGCCCCCCCGGCCGGCGCACGAGGAGGGGTGACCCCCTCCCTCCAGAGCCCCGCTGTTACCTGGTGCCGCCGCCGCTTCCTCCGGGGCCGCCGCCTCCCCCGCCCGGGGCCGCCGCCGCCGCCCGCCCCGCCCCGCCGCTGGGGCTGAGGCTGCCGTTGGGGCTGGGGGCGGCCCCCGGCGGCGGGGCCTTGCGGGCGGGCGGGGGCCCGGCCTGGGGCACGGGGCCGCCCGGCGGGGGCTGCGGGGGCAGCGGCTGCGGCTGCTTCAACATGGCGGCGCCGGCGCGGCCCCGGTCAACCCCAGCGGGGCGGGCGCGAGCGAATCAGTCACCCGGCGCGCGCGCGCGCGAGCGAGGGAGGGCGGGCGCGAGGCGGTCGGAGCTGCCGTTGGCGAGCGGCGCGCGCGGGCCGCGGGGGAGGGGCGGTCGGGCAGAACGCGGCCGAAGCGGTCTCCTCGCTGGCTCCCTCCGCACAATGAGCCTGGGTGGACCGAGAGGAGAAGGGGCAGCGCGGCGGCGAAACCAGCTCAGTGCGCCTGCGCCGACGGCCCCGCCAGCCGGGCACATCCGCACCGCAGTGATGAGTCGTACCACGTGACAACAAGAGTGGTGACTTCTCGATCCTTCCGCCGGGGTAAGAAGCCCATTCGCGGCCATTGCGCAAGCGCCGCACCACGGGGCGGAAGGGACGGAACGGCGCCGCCTCCGTACGCATGCGCGAGGTGAGACAGGGTCTCTGGGCACGCTACGCGTTTCAGGGAACCTTCCGGCGGCCCTCAGCTTCTGCGCATGCGTACGGAGTCACGTAGCCCGGGGGCGGGAGCAAGCACCACTCCCTCTGCGCGTGCGCCTCCCTCCCATAGACCTTTCCGCCCCACGCTGCGCATGTGCCTCCTCGGGAGGGAACTCGCCGGAGTTGGGGGGGGGCAGGTAAAGCTCAGAGCGCAGGCGCAGAGGGATCCCTCCGCCAGGACCGCCTCACAGGGCGGACAGGAGAATCAGTCCCGGCTCCTGCCCGCGCAACCTGACCCCTCCTTGACGTGTACATGTAACCTTGGTTACATACACACCCTGTACCCTCGGTGGGGATGGAGCTAGGGCAGGTGGGGGCAGAGGGGGTGGAGCAGAGGCAGGGGGCAGGTGGGAGCAGGGGGGCAGGTGGGGATGGAGCTAGGGGAGGAGGTCAGGGGGTGGGGCAGGGGACAGGTGGGGGAGAGGGGCAGGTGGGGGTGGAGCTGGGGGAGGAGGGCAGGTGGGGATGAGGGTAGGGGGTGGAGCTGGGGCAGAGGGGCAGGTGGGGGTGGAGCTGGGGAGGAGGCAGGTGGGAGGAGAGGGGCAGGTGGGGTTGGAGCTAGGGGAGGAGGTCAGGGGGTGGGGCAGGGGACAGGTGGGGGAGAGGGGCAGGTGGGGGTGGAGCTGGGGGAGGAGGGCAGGGGGTGGGGTGGATTTGGGGGAGGAGGGCAGGGGGTGGAGCTGCAGCAGGGGGCAGGTGGGGGTGCCAGGAGACATTTGAGATGTTCATAGATTGCCATGCCAGAAGAGACCCTGCAATTATCTGACCTTCTGTATAACAGGCCACAGGACTGCCTCGAATTAATGCCCGTTTGAACTAGATCAGATCTTTAAGAAAAATATCCTACCTTGATTTAAAAACTGCCAAAGGAGTAGAATCCATCATGACCTTTGGGAAATTGTCCCAGTGGTTAATTAAGCTCACTGTTAAAAGTTCGCAAAAAGAAAAGGAGTACTTGTGGCACCTTGGAGACTAACCAATTTATTTGAGCATAAGCTTTCGTGAGCTACAGCTCACTTCATCGGAAAATGTGTTGTATCGTTCTTTAATTAGGCATTTATCATACACATTCGAACATAGTGTGGACAAGATTTTCAAAAGTGACTAAAGCTTATGCTCAAATAAATTGGTTAGTCTCTAAGGTGCCACAAGTACTCCTTTTCTTTTTGCGAATACAGACTAACACGGCTGTTACTCTGAAACCTGTTAAAAGTTCACACCTTATTTCTAATCAATCTCAGGCCATGTCTTCACTGGCAGAGTTTTTTCACCAAAAGTTTTATCAATGATCAAAAAGTGCTAAAAAAAAATTTATGTTCATGTTTTCTCTCCCTCTGTCAGCAAAGCGTGTCCCCGCTCGGGGCAGTAGCTTCGACAAAGCAATGCACTGTGGGGAGCTATCCCACGGTTCGGCTCTCCACCTTCTGCTGCTAGGTCTTGTGGGAAAGCAGAGTGGATTGCAGCGCATCATGGGTCCGGGCTCATTGTCCCATGATGCATTGTTTTCCATCCATTGCTTTCCATCCCAGCGTTCCATGACGCTTTTATCTTCAGGAACACCAGCCTGTACAGAGAGCTGCAAGCAGGGGCTTTCTTTCCAGGCCAGATTACAGTAGGGGATATTGAAATGCCCATAATGATCCTAGGAGACCCGGCGTACCCCTTAATGCCATGGCTCATGAAGCCTTATACTGGAAACCTAGATAGCAGTAAGGAGCGGTTCAACAATAGGCCGAGTAGGGGCAGGATGATCATGGAATGTGTGTTTGGCAGATTAACGGCATGCTGGCAATGCCTTTATGGCAGGTTAGAACTCAATTAAGATAATATTCCCATGGTCATAGCTGCATGTTGCACATTGCACAATATTTGTGAAGGTAAGGGTGAAAAGTTTGCTCATGGGTGGACTGCTAAGGCAGACCACCTGGCTGCTGCATTTGAGCAGCCAGATACCCGGGCTATTAGAGGGGCACAGTGGGAGGCAATTGAAATCAGGGAGACTTTGAGACAACACTAAAGATGAGAACCAGTAACGTATGTTGCTATGCGCTGGACTACAATGCTTAATGAAATCAAGTTTTGCAAGGAACTACTTGTGATTTTTGTGGCCTAGGACTCAATGTGAGCAAACGATTAAATTGCTTGTTTACATGTTGCTTCCATCTGCTGTCACAATTTCCAGAAACAAAGAGTGCTTATCATTCAAAAAACTTTGCTTTTATTGCACAAAAAACTATGCCAGCACACACACGTGCTTGGGAGGAGAGGAGGTACCAGGGGAGGGCTGACTTTCAGAGCTGTGTGTAAGTCCAGCTATCATCTGAAAAGGTGTCCGTGGAGATGGAGTGAACAGGAAAGCAAGAAGTCCCAGACAGCGGAAAGGAATTTGCGGGTGGAGTTTGGGCAGGGCATGGGAAAGAGTTCTGAATGTGTTGAAGGGAAGGGCAGGCATGTATCTGCTCAGTCTGGAGCATTATGAGGGACTGTAGCATCTCAGGTTTCAGAGTAACAGCCGTGTTAGTCTGTATTCGCAAAAAGAAAAGGAGTACTTGTGGCACCTTAGAGACTAACCAATTTATTTGAGCATAAGCTTTTGTGAGCTACAGCTCACTTCATCGGATGCATACTGTGGAAAGCACAGAAGATCTTTTTATACACACAAACCATGAAAAAATGGGTGTTTACCACTACAAAAGGTTTTCTCTCCCCCCACCCCACTCTCCTGCTGGTAACAGCTTATCTAAAGTGATCATTCTCCTGACAATGTGTATGATAATCAAGTTGGGCCATTTCCGGCACAAATCCAGGTTTTCTCCCCACCCCCCGCACAAACCCACTCTCCTGTTGGTAATAGCTTATCTAATGTATACACATTGTAAGGAGAGTGATCACTTTAGATAAGCTATTACCAATAGGAGAGTGGGTTTGTGGGGGGGTTGGGGAGAAAACCTGGATTTGTGCCGGAAATGGCCCAACTTGATTATCATACACATTGTCAGGAGAATGATCACTTTAGATAAGCTGTTACCAGCAGGAGAGTGGGGTGGGGGGAGAGAAAACCTTTTGTAGTGGTAAACACCCATTTTTTCATGGCTTGTGTGTATAAAAAGATCTTCTGTACTTTCCACAGTATGCATCCAATGAAGTGAGCTGTAGCTCAGGAAAGCTTACGCTCAAATAAATTGGTTAGTCTCTAAGGTGCCACAAGTACTCCTTTTCTTTTTGTAGCATCTCAGTTTGCTTCTCCATAACTTTAATCATCCTCTCCATTGCATCCCCAATGAAAGCCTCATTTTCTTTTCTGTCCAACCTTTCCATTTCCCTTCACTGCCTGTGTTCCCTCTTTTCTGCATCTGAGTATTGCAGCACCTCCTGGAACATGTCTTCCTAGCTCCATCTTGGATGCTTTCTTATTTGGTGGAAGCACTCTGCCGGTGTGTAGGGGATGCCTTTGAAGGCCACATCTGCAGAAACACAAGGAACAATACACAGAAGCATGATTAAGTATGAGCACAGCATTGAAACAGTACAGTAAAATACACCTATAGTAACATACCAATCGCTTTCTCACTGACCAAATGCTGGCGAACACCGGCCAACACCCGAAGCATGGTGAGTGTACCTCAGGGCGGGGGGCATTGTACATGGGGAGAAAATCAATATGAAAGGGTCGTGGTACAGTCGACTAGGAACAATATTCTAAATTTTCCCAACCTTTTCCACAGGTGGTGGTTGTACCAGATATCTCACTCCTGAGGGTAAGCAGGGAAGCAAGGGTGCATCTACTACACTCTTATGGCTTCTGCCCCGATCCCTATGCTGCTCACCTGAGTGCCGCTTTGTCCCTGCACAAGTGTCTGCAGAACGGCGCGGAAAAGTTTCCTTCAATGGGGCAAGGAACAAAGCAGCTCTGCCAAGAAACCTTCAGCAGAGGATTGCCAAGTACCTCCAGGAAAGTTTCCTTGAGATCTCTCTGGAGGATTCCTGTGAAATCACGATGTGCATAGCTGCACAGGGAAATGTGCAGCACACAGAAACATAGCCATTTCTATGCCCTCAACCCACCTCAGCATTTCACAAAGCAAAACCACCTATCGGAGTCTCTGCTCCTGCTTCTTGCTCACTGCAGTGTGACTGCCAAGACTGGCTAGATACCTCCGGAGTGGAGAATAGCTCCTGACTGGACGCACCACCAGGCGACCCTACTGTGTGCTCCACATTGTCATCTACCTCCACTTCTTCATCAATGACTTCATTCTCTGGGTTAGGTCCACTTTCTGCCAGCTCCAGCCCCATCGAAGTATCCATGGGGCTCTTGGGTGGGGGAAGTGGGCTCGCTGCTGAGGATAGCATCCAACTCCTTATCAAAACAGCAGCACCGAAGTGATGGTTTGCCTCCCTTGCCTTCTGATACACGTGCCTCAGCTCCTTGACCTTTGCTGTGCACAGCAGCATGTCCCGAAAAGCATAGCCCTTTTCGCACAAGCTTTGAGAAATCCACCACTTGGTATCGAAATTCCTATGGCTGGAATGCAGCTGTGACTGCACAGCCTCCTCTCCCCAAATACTGAGCAGATCCAGCAGATCCACATTGGTCCAAGCAGGGGAGTGTTTGCCGCATGGAACCGCCATGGTCAGCTGGGAAGATATGATATGAGCTCTCCACACCGAGCAAACAGGAAGTGGAATTTCAAAATTTCCCAGGGGGGCTTTAAAGGAGGAGGGGCAGACAGTTGCTTACCTGGCTGCAGGGTAGTGGAATTGGAACTGCTGACCAAAGCAGTCAGGATGGGCATTGTGGGACACCATCTGGAGGCCAATTAAAGTGATAAAAATCAAGCGTGATGTCTACACTGGCACTTTGGCAACAATACTTTTGCATAAAAAGCCATATGACTCTCGTTTAGGTGGTTTTATTTTGTCACCAAAACTGAAGAGTTTTGTTACCGAAAGTGGCCTTGCAGTACTGTTTCATCACCAAAAGCTGCCTTTTGGCCAAAAACAAACAAAAACTCTGCAGTATAGACAAGGCTAACTGCAGTTTCCAGTCATTGCCTCTTCTCTGCTAAATTGAAGAGCTCTCTGTTATTAAATTTCTGTTCCCCACTTAAGGACTTATAGACTGTGTTTAAGTCACCCTCTTTGTTAAGCTCACTAGATTTAGTTCCTGGAGTCTGTTACTATAAGGCGTGTTTTCTAATCCTTTCCTCATTCTTGTGGCTCTTCTCTGAACCTTTGCTAATTTATCAACATCCTTTCTGAATTGTTGGCACCAGGACTGGACACAAGATTCCAGCAGCAGTTGCACCAGTGCCAAATACAAAGGTAATATAACCAGTCTACTCCAACTCGATATTCCCATTTATACATTCAGGGATCACATTAACCCTTTTAGGCACAGCATTGCATTGGGAGTTCATGTCTGAATTATTGTCCATCATGACACCCAAATCTTTTCAGGGCCACTGCTTCTCAGGATAGAGTCCCCCATCCCGTAAGCACAGCGTATATTCTTTGTTCCCAGATGTCTGACTTTATATCTGGCCATATTAAAAAGCATATTGTTTGCTTGTGCTCAGCTGACCAAGCAACCCAGATCGCTCTGCATCAGTGACCTGTCCTCGTCATCTGCAGACTTTATAAGTGATGCTTTTATGTTCTCTTCGAGGTCATTGATAAAAATGTTATAGTGCAGGGCCAGGAACCGATCCCTGCAGGGGCCTTTGAGGGAGAGCCTTAATGAACTCAGTCTCATCCAAAAAGAAGATTGAGAGATTACATGATAATGGTGCAGCAGGACCTTCACAGGACAAAATAGCAGGTACTAAAGGACTCTTTACTCTAGCAGAGACAGGCAGAACAAGAACCACTGGCTGGAACAAGAACCACTGGCTGGAAGTGGAAGCCGGTTGAATTCCAATAAGAAATAATCACCCTCACTGATATAAATGTGTGCCTTACCCACTGGAACAGACTCCCAAAGGAAGTAGTGGATTCTGCATCTTTTGTTGTCTCCAGATCCAGGCTGGAGACCTTTTTGGAAAATGCTTTAGCCAAACACAAGTGATTAGGCTCAACACAAGTGGAACTGGGAAAAATTCTCTGCCCTGTGATATACAGGAGGTCAGACTAGATGATAGCCCTGTAACAGGCCCCAAAGCTGGTCTCTTCCAGTGACTAACTCTTAGGTGATGGATCTTTATGGAATGGACTACCTGAGCATACTATAAACCCCCAAAACAGGGTCTCTGAAGAAACCCTCATGTGTACTTCAAGAGGCTAGATTCTCAGCTGGCATAAAATGACCTTGCTCCATTCAAATGAGGCAGCATGGTCTAGTGGACAGAACACTACGTTGGAATCCAGGCCTCCTGGGTTCTCTTCATGGCTCTGCTGCTGACCTGCCATGGGCAAGTTTCTTTTCTTCTATTAGTCTCTGTTTCCCCACCCAGCCTTTGTCTGTCTCATCTTGAGGTCCTGATCCAGCAAAGACTTACACGCATGCTTAACTTTAGGCACTGAAGTCAATGAACTACTCACAGATGCGTAAGTCCTTGCAGGATCAGGGCCTTAAATTGGGGCAGGGCCTGCCCCTCGCTCTGTGTTTGTACAGCATCCCGCACGGCATGGCTCCGATCTCCAGGGACTACTATACTGTTCAGAGATGTTAAGGTCAGAAGGGCCCATCCGGTCTGGCTTCCTATATAATCCTGGCTAGAAAATCTCAGTGATTCCTGCATCTGGCTGAGCTAGAGCATAGGTTTTCAGGGAAGACACTCCAGGATGATTTACAGACTCTCTGCAATCTAGAATCCAACACATCCCAAGGGGAGATGTTCCCTCCCGTTTAAAATCTGTGTCTTATTTCTACCCTGAATTCTCTTCCTTCAGCTCCCAGCCATTGGATCTCATTCTGCCTTTGTCTGATGGATTAAAGAGCCCTCTGCTATCAGAAATCCCCTCCCCACATAGGTGCCTACAGATGGGAATCTTAGCCTTCTCTTGGACATATTCAATAGATAAATCTCCTTCAGTCTCTCATTTTAAGGTAGGCTTTCCAGATCATCCTCGTAGCTCTTTTCCAAACCCTTTCTAATTTGTCACCATCCGATTTGAAGTGTGAACACCAGTCCTGGACACAGCATCCAGTGATGGTCTCACTAATGCTGTATTCAGAGGGAAATACCACATTCTTGCTCTTACTCAATATCCCGCTGCTTATATATCCAAGGATCATATTCGCTCTCTTAGTCACAGCCTTGTACTGGGAGCTCATGTTCAGCTGGTTTCCACCACAAACCCTAAGTCCTATTCAGAGAGTCACTGCTGTCCAGAATATGGTCCATGTAGCCGAGTGGTAGAAGTAGGCAGGGCTTCACTAGTCAATTTCCTGTCTGGAGAAGAAATCCGTGATTTGTTTTCTCAGGGCAATGTATATTTACAGAATGCATGGGGAGGCATCTTCCCTTAAACAGTAGAGTGGAGGGGGAAAGGAAACAATGCACAGGTACTGCTGCCCTGCCCCGCCCCACCCCACAAAACATCTCCCTTACCTCAAAACTCTGGGGCCTTCCATGCCATAAAGAGTCCTGGAGAAATGAAAGCCATCACTAAAACTGCTGGTAAGATGATAGCAATTGAGCTCCTTGAGTCTCTGTTTACCTTAACAAAGAGAAAATTAAGAGGTGACAATCTATATATATCTACATAGGGAACAGAAATTTGATAGTAGAGGGCTCTTCAATCTAGCAGACAGACATGTAAAATGATGCAGTGTCTGGAAACTGAAATTAGACAAATTCAGATTGGAAATAAGATGCACGTTTTTACCAGGGAACAATTTACTAGGACTGTGACAGCAATTTCTAAATCAAGACTGGATGTTTTGCTAAAAGGTCTATTCCAGTTCAAACAGGAATTAACTCAAGAGGAGTCCCATGGCCCGTGTTATACAGGAGGTCAGACTAGATCATCACAGTGGGTTTTTCTGGGTTTATAATCTATCAACTGACAATATAATCCAGCCCACCCTACTGTACACTGAACCAAACAGGCTCTTCCAGTGTGATGTGGTGGCCAACAGAGCAAATGTGATCATGGATATATAAACAGGGTAGTATCAAGTAGGAGCAGGGAGGGGGAGTAACAGCATCAGTGAGACCATTATTGAATACCTTGTCTAGTTGGGGTGTCCAGACTTCAAAAAGGAGGTTGATAAATTGGAAAGGGTTCAGAAAAAGTCACAAGAGCAACTCATGGTCTGGAAAACCTGCTTCACAGGAAGACACTGAAAAAGCACAAACTATTTAGTTTATAGAAGAGAAGGTTAAGAGGTGACATAGACTCAGCCTTTAAGGTCAGAAGGGTCTACTGTGGTCACCTAATCTGACCTCCTGCACACTGCTGTTGCTGACATGTTGGGCCTACATCGGGAGGCAATTTCTCATGGCACAGGGCTCTTTCATCCAGCGCCTAGAAGCTGGAGTGAGACACATTCATATGGGAAGTAAGGCACAAGTTTTTAAGGATGGGCTGGATTCTCCATTCCTTGAAGTATTTAAATCAAGTCTGGATGGCTTCTGCTACAATTAAGACACAAATCGGACACAGTTTCCGGCGCACCTAAATCAAGACAGCCACCCCAAAACCAACTCAATCCAAAGCTTTAGCAACATGGAGCTGCAAACCAACTGAGCACACCTCTCCAGCTGAAAATGACAACAGGCGTGACAAACATGCAGGCCCCACGAGGCATTTGTATGAGGCCCACAGGTGTATTCAGATTCTCCTGACCCTCAGCTTGCATTTAAAGAGTAAGTGGCTAAGCCTCATGGCTGTAGCAATAAACTTCCAAAAACAATCTGAGGGTAACCAATGCTGCCTGAGTCCACCCCTGGGAGAGGGAGGAGCTGCCACAAGCTTGACTAACACAGCACCACTGCCCTGAGTCTGCAGAGAGCCTGAGCCCATCGCTCTGAGCTGCTAACTCCCCTGGCCCGTACTAATCTGTTTGGAGCCGCGCTGTAACGGGGGTAGGGGGCCTTTTGGGTCTGAAGTAGCAGGGGGTAGCCGTGTTAGTCTGTATCCGCAAAAACAACAAGGTGTCCGCTGGCACCTTAAAGACTAAGCCATTTATTTGGGCATCAGCTTTCGTGGGTATCTGAAGAAGGTGGGGGGGGGTTACCCACGAAAGCTGATGCCCAAATAAATGGGTTAGTCTTTAAGGTGCCAGTGGACGCCGGGGTGGGGGTGGGAGCTGCAGGGGGGTGAGGCAGCCGGGCAAGGAGGGAGGCGGTGCCTGGGGCAGGCGGTGCCTGGGGCAGGCAGAGGAGGATGGGGGTGGGCAGTGGTGAGGCAGGGGACGGGGCTGGGTTGAGGCCTGTTCCCTGCCCCTCCCCCATGGCCCGGCGGGCAGTCGCTCCTGCAGGGGACGCGCTAGCAGCGCGCGGCGCTCTGTCCCCGCGTGGGCCAGGCTCTATGGCACCCACTGTTCCATTCCCGCTGTCCAGCAGGACTTCAGGTTTATGGGGAGCAGCCGCTCTAGCCCTGTTCGCTCTATGGTGTTTCCTGTACGTGAGGTTCCTTCTAGCCCGACTTCCCTGCCTTTATGGTACAAGTGTGACATTGTAGACAGTTCTCGTCCCTCTAGCCACTCATCTCTATGGTACGGATCGCCCATGGGAGACGCTCTGGCGTAGCCCTCTACCGCTCTATATTTGCCACACGCGGTTGTCGCTCTAGCGAACGAGTCTCCTCTCTATGGTAACTGCCCCATAGGAGTCGTTCTAGGCCGGCGGACTCAGCCCTGCTGTGGTATCGCGGCCAGCGGACGCCGCTCTAGCCTCAGTCCAACTACTGTCTATGGTTTATGCCTGCAGTATGAGTCGCTCTAGCCCTCAACCTCCTCCTCTCTATGGTGCTCTTGTTGCGCAGCCGCTCTGGTCCCGCTCCCTGTGGGATGGGGTTTCCGGTTACTTCCCGGAAGCGGAAGCCTAGGCGTGCGACGGAGGAACGGAGCTCCCGGAAGCGGAAGTGACGATACAAGGCCCTGTCCCCTCTTCGCTGTAACGGAGACTGACTCGGAAGCTGCCGTTGCCGAGACCCGGGAGGAGCCGGAGCCGGAGCCGCCGGGCGGGATGGTGAGAATCGGCCCGGCCCCCGCCCCGCAGCCCCGCCCGGGCTCCCGTTAGGCCCCGCCCCGCACTCCCCCCGGCCTGGTGCGGCTGGAGCTGAGCAGAGACCCTCCCTCCCCCCCGCGCGGCCCGATCCGTCCCCGCCTGGCGCCTGGGGTTGAGATGGGAACAGCCGCGCGCGGGGCGGCAGCCTGGCAGGTGGGGATACAGAGCAGCTCGCTCACCTGCCTGCGGTTTGTTACAGCAGTGTTGGCGCAGCGTTGGCCAACCTAATAATTTTCAATTGTGATTTGTAAGCAAGTTGTGAGCGAGCTCCTCTCTGACAGCTGGTGATGAGCTGGTGGGAGGAAAAGAGGTCAGGCCCAGATTGTATTTACATGAACACACCCTGCCTAGGTATCCAGCAGACAGAGCTGTGCTGCCCAAGTGATCAAGTTTGTCTGGTGCTGGGTTACAAATCACTTTAGTATTGAATGCAGGAGTCATTAAATTTTGTTACTGCAGGAGTAAAGGGCAGCAAAACTGTGCTTAGCCTGTCCTGATTGAGGGGGTTACCCTCAGTGCTTCATTTTGTGCCAGGGCTGAGCCCTGGCACCTCTAGACTTGGCAGTTCATAGCCCCAGGACCTCTGGGCTTGCCACATCAATGATTAATGTAAAAAACTTGCTGGAGCCCTGGCACTTAATTGTTGGAACCCCAGCACCTGGTTCATTACAAATTAAGCATTGCTCACCATCAACTGAACTGCAGTCGGTAAGCAGGGGGTTTGGATGCTGGATCCCAGTGTAGAGAAAGGGTGGGGGACAGGTGTTTTGCTTGGTGGTGTCAACTCTGCCGAAGAGCCACAGGCGCCATTTGACCTGCCCATCTCCCTGGTTTAAGAATAGAGCAGATTAGGCTCTGTAGTCTTTTGTTCTTTTAAGTGACCACTAGAGCTGAAGTCACTGATAATCAGGCCTAAGGGCTTAGACTTGCTGCAGGACAGCATTTCTGTGGAAGACCGTGCCCAGCCTGCACTAGCAGTGAGGTTCCCCACTGAGAGCTGCGGGACCTCAAGAGACCGATTTGCAGAGGTCACAGTGGCAGGTGGCAGCAGAAGGTGAAGGCATGGGGCCATTGGCAGTGGCTGGAGGAACGAGGAAGGTGCGTTCTCCCCTCCTCGCAGGGTGGGAGGTGAACTCACATGAAAGCACCTCTGAACTCTGGGTCTCCACTGACCAAGGACAACAGCTATGAATGGGGTGTGGTGAAGGGAGGGGTATGTTAAAGGAACATTTGTTTGTTGAATTACGTTTTAGTGACTTTGCTCCCAAATGCTAGATTTGTGATTGGGAAACTAATATAAATATACATTTCCTAGTAGACCAAGATTTTTAAAGTGCATTATTTGCCAGGGTAATTATCTCACATTGTTGCTATCTCGAGAGATTACTATATTGGAAAGTTTCAGTACTAAACATTTGTATTGTTATGTTAGTTTTTACATAAGAATGGTCATACGGGGTCAGACCAGTTGTCCATCTAGCCCAGTATCCTGTCTTCTGACAGTCACCGATGTCAGGTGCCCCAGAGGAAATGAACTGAACAAGTAATCATCCAGTGATCCTCCCCTGTCATCCACTCCCAGCTTCTGGCGTGCATAGGCTGGGGACACTCAGAGCATGGTGTTGCATTCCTGCCCATCCTGGCTAATAGCCATTGATTGACTTGTCCTCTAGGAACTTATCTAGTTCTTTTTTGAACCTCGTTATCGTTTTGGCCTTCACATCATCCTCTGGCGAAGAGTTTGAAAGGTTGACTGTGCGTTGTGTGAAGAAATACTTCCTTGTGTTTGTTTGTTTTTTAAACCTGATACCTATTAATGTAATTGGGTGACCCCTAGGTCTTGTGTTATGTGAAGGAGTAAATAACATTTACTTGTTCGCTTTCTCCACACCAGTCAAGATTTTATAGACCTCTATCATATCCACTTTGTCATCTCTTTTCCAAGCTGAAAAGTCCCAGTCTTATTAATCTCTCCTCATATGGAATCTATTCCATACCCCTAATCATTTCAGTTCTTCTCTGTACCTTTTCCAATTCCAAGATATCTTTTTTGACATGGGGCGACCAGAACTGCACGCACTATTCAAGATGTGAGCATACCGTGGATTTATATACTAAAAGTGGAGGAGCTTGGTTTGCCAAACCGATCAGCAAAGCCAGTGCTGACAATCTACATGAAAAGGCTGCAAAACACCAAGCCTCTGGACTGCATCGACGTGCAGAAAGCCTTGTAAGCCAGTCACTATCAAAGCCAATTTTAGAAGAACTTAATGAGGCTTTTAAGAATGCTGGAGACACAACACAGTTTTGAGAACAAATGTGGCTGTCGCAACAATCCTACTTTCTATTTAAGCAAGAGATACCACACCCTGCAAACAGGAGACCAATGTTAAGTTCATTTTCTGTTGTTAATCTTGAAGTTGGACACTGGTTCCGAACAAGACCAGCAAATGTTTGCTATCTTTCTGCAAGAAACTCAACTAACTGGTTAGATGCATGTGACGCAGCAGTGAAAGGTTCAGCAGCTGAAAAAGTGAAGAACTCTCACTGCATTCAGAAAATGTGGATTGATGGCTGGTGAATGAACCAATGCATGTGGGCATAAAGTATTAAGTCATTGTGATTATCTTCATGTCGGTAGTAGGCCAATAAGTGCATTTTTAGATGCTCAGGTTATAGAGGACACATCAGCTGTGTCTCTGACAACCCACATCATAGAAGAGTTAATTGCTTGTAAATTGAACCCCAAAGAGGTGGCTGCTTGTGCATTTGATGGAGCTGCAAACTTCTCTGGAAGGCATAGCGGAGTACAAGCTTTGCTCAGAGAAAAGTATAACCCTAATCTCTCCTAGACATGCTGCAGAGACCATCTTTTCCAACTAGCACTAGCATGAGCTGTAGAATCTTCAAAAGATTTTAAAAAGCCATCAATTTAATGTCTTTAGTATACTCTTTTTCTTTTCAGCAAGAGTCCAAAAGGACTAAATGTCTTGGAAAAAATATAGACGATACAATGGGACTGAAGTTAAAATTAGTCCAACCTGGGAAAACCCGCTGGCTTTCTCATGAGCGATCCTTGGCTGTTGTCTTAAAATTAATGCAACCGTTATTACTGGCTTTGGAAAGTATCTACCGAGGTGGGACAGATCTAAGTAGTGAGGCTGGTGGACAACTTTTGCTACTAAGTTTACAGAAGACTATCATCATTTTCTGTCTTGTAAGTCTACTGTTGAAACCACTTGGGTCATTAAACAATGCCATCCAGGCATCTGCTGCAACAGTAGTAAATCTTCATCCAGCACGAGATGCTACACTTGGATCAATCAAAAAGAGAGCCATTGAAAATGTACGGAAAGAAGCAAAGACTTCCGTCCAGAAGTTGACTAATGAAGGCACTTGTTTTCTTCACTTAAGGATTCAATATAAGAAATGTTTGTTAAGACAGCTGAAAAAGTACACAGACTTGATTCTTACAAATCTGCAACAGCAACTTCTGGATTCTACTCAACCTCCATGTAGCTTTTACAGATGCCTGTCTTATAAAACACCGACCGTTGAGTGAAGTGAGACACTACCGGCAATGGGGCTGCCATGTGATCATGACAGAGTAGAGAATTTGAACACAGAGTGGAATATCATACGATGAACGAACAAAGATTTGACTTCAACTTTTTCTTTATCATCACTAGTGGTTCGACCCAATTTTTGTGCTGTTTCCTGGGATGAAAAAAGTAGGAATTTTACATCTCTTGCTACTCCCAGTCTCAACAGCTACAGTTGAGTGTTCTTTTTCCTCATTGAATAGAATTTTGTGTTCTGAAAGGAGTCGCCTTCTGCATGATCATGAACATATCCTGAAGGACCGGAAGTACCGGACACATGAGAAGCCACCAAAAGTGAACGCAGTGCATTTGAGAAGCTCATTAACAGAGTTGTGCAAAGTTACAAGACGAAACCAAGAAGGATGTAGAAGTCATGCTTCATAGTAGGCTTGAGTAGCCAACTTTAATTTGTATCATGATAAATAAAATAGTTGTGAAACATTTTTCAGTTTTTACTATGGTGCCATACAACCCACCTTCACCTGCATGGTCTCACCTCTCGTCAGCCCTCACTCCCCTGTAAATTCGAACGCCCTCACCTAATTTCAATTCCCAGGAAAAACTCTGGAGCTGGGGGCCTGGCTGGGGCAGGAGCCCAGAGGAGGGAGGTTTGGGGGTGGGGGCCTGGCTGGGGCAGGAGCTTGAAGGAAGGAGATTTGGGGTAACTGAGGGGTGCTGAGAGGGAGGCTAAACATAAGGGGAAAGGGGGAGACAGAATGATTCTACCCCCCTCCACAGCCCTTTTCCTTCCAATGGCGCTGTGCCTCCCAATACTCTCCAGTATTACACCCTGTAGCCACCTTCTCCCTCTTGCCACCTGGGCATCTCCCCAGCAACTCCCCTAGGCACCTCCTTGCCCTTGGCTTCTCCTTTCATTGCACCTTCTTCCCAGGGGAATCCCCCAGCCCATCTTCCCCTCCTGGGGTTCATGCCCCCTTGGTGCAGTGGTCTGGGTGCAGTGCCCTCCCACGTACTCCCATAGCCCAGCAGTATGCTACCCAGGGTATCTCTAGGGGCTCTCCCCAGCCCCTTCCCATCCCCCATCTTGAGGTCTCTGCGCTGGGCCCTCTTCCCACCCTAGAGTTCCACCCCCACAGGATCTTCTGTCACCTTTGCTCAGTTTCCTGGTCATGTGATGTGTCCTGGTGCTATTTCTTCTCTCTCTCTGGAGCTGTGCCCCCTTTACCCAGCGCTTCCTGGCGCATCCCCAAAGTCCCGTCTGGAGCTCTGTTCCCCTGGCCTCTGGGTTCACCCCACAGTGCTGCATTCCCTGGGTTTCTTCCCTGCTTGTCTTCTCACTCTCTGTCTCCCCCACTCTCCCAGGTGAGCACGACAGTAGCAGCAGCAGCAGCCTCCTGGTGGTCAGGATCCTGGCGCCCAGCCCCTCCTGGGGCTCCTGTCTCCTGGACAGCGGCAGCAGCATGAACGGCAGCGTGGCGCCACCGGGGGTGGTGGAGGCGGCGGCACCGCTGCCCTCGCCCGGCTGGCGGGATTTCTGTGAGGCCCATGCCCGGGCAGCCGCCTTGGACTTTGCACGGCGCTTCCGCGCCTTCCTGAGCGAGAACCCCCAGTTTGCAGCACCGGGGGCCGAGGCTGCCTTCTCCCGCCGCTTCGCGGAGCACTTCGTGGAGCACTTTGAGGCTGAGGTGAGCCGGGCCTGTGCCGGCGACTCACCCCCCCGCTGCGACATCGCTCCCTTCACTGGAGCCCACCATTGCCCTGGGGGCGCTTCCTCCTCCTCCACCCGTGACCTCTCAGAGACCTGCAGTGACTCCTCGGTGGCCTCTCCCGTGGAGCCGCAGCCCGGCCTGGCCTCGGGGCTGTCCAGCAGCCAGTCTCGTAGCTCTGAGGACGTCTCCGCCTCTGCCGCGACTGCCAGCACAAAGCCTAAGCTCAAAAAGCGTTTCTCCCTGCGCAACGTCAGCCGCAGCGTGCGGGGCAGCATGCGAGGCATTCTGCAGTGGAAGAGCTCAGCCGAGTCCCCCACCGAGGAGGAGGCTGGCGGGGCCAACACCAATTCCAACTCCTCAGGGGGTGGGGCAGCGGACTCCTTGCCCACCGAGCGCTGGACACACAAGTTTGAGAGGCTGCGGCTCAGCAAGGCGCCTGCCCCCAAAGTGGAACTGTCCAGTGTGCGCCGGGAGGGGCTGCTCAATTATATTGTGGCCGATGACGGCGGAGGGGGGGGTGGCAGCCGGGCCCGATGGCAGAAATGCCGGCTGCTGCTGCGGAAGGCAGGCAAGGGAGAGGGCGAGGGCTACCTGCTGGAGTTCTACATCCCCCCCAAGGTGAGGGGGCAGTGGGAGTTGTGCCCCATCCTGGGGGCAGCCACCCACCTGATGGGATTCCTCATGGGGGGCTGCTGGTAAGGATTGCCTGCAGGGGGAAGACCCTCAGGTCTGGGGTGGCAGAGAGCTGCGGTTCAGGATTGAGGAGCATTGCTAGAGCTGTGCGTGCTGAGAGAGACAAGGTGGAATGAAAGGTGTTCTGGAGACGGGTTCTGGGTACCTTGCCTGGCTTTGGGAGGAGAGTGGGGGTTTAACAGGGTACAGCAGTGGCTCTTAACCTTTCCAGACTACTGTACCCCTTTCAGGAGTCTGATTTGTCTTGTGTACCCCAAGTTTTATCTCTCGTAAAAACTACCGGGTTCCAAAATCAGACATAAAAATACAAGTGTCCCCCAGCACCCTAGTACTGAACAATGGCTGATTTTCTCATTTTTACCATGTAATTATAAAATAAATCAGTTGGAATATAAATATTGTACTTACATTTCAGTGTATAGTGCATAGAGCAGTATAAACTCATAATTGGCTGTATGAAATTTTAGTTTGTACTAGGGCTGTCAAATGATTTTTAAAATTGCAGTTAATCTTGAGATTAAAAATTAATCATGACTAATTGCCATTTTAATCGCACTGCTAAACAATAATAGAATACCATTTAAATATCTTGGGATGTTTTCTACATTTTCAAATATATTGATTTCAGTTACAACATAGAATACAAAATGGACAGTGTTCACTTGATATATTATTTTTATTGCAAATATTTGCACTGTAAAAAAAGATAAAAGAGAGAGTATTTTTTAATTCACTTCATACAAGTCCTGTAGTGCAATCTCTTTATCGCAGAGGGACGACTTATAAATGTAGAATGGTTTGGTTTTGTTTTTTTTGGTACATAACTGCACTCAAAAATAAAGCAATGTAAAACTTTAGCACCTACAAGTCCACTACTTCTTGTTCAGCCAATCGCTAAGAGAAACAAGTTTGTTTACATTTACGGGAGATAATTTTGCCCACTTCTTATTTACAATGTCGTGAAAGAGAACAGGCATTCACATGGCACTGTTGTTGCTGGTGGTGCAAGGTATTTACATGCTATATATGCTAAACATGCGTATGCCCCTTCATGCTTCGGCCACCATTCTAGAGAACACGCTTCCATGCTGATGATGGGTTCTCCTTGATAACGATCCAAAGCAGTGCAGACCAACGCACGTTCATTTTCATCATCTGAGGCAGATGCCACCAACAGAAGGATGATTTTTGGCGAGGGGGAATAGTTCAGGTTCTGTAGTTTCCAAATCGGAGTGTTGCTCTTTTAAGGCTTCTGAAAGCATGCTCCATGCCCCGTCCCTCTAAGATTTTGGAAGGCACTTCAGGTTCTTAAACCTAGTATCAAGTGCTGCAGCTATCTTTAGAAATCTCACATTGGTACCTTCTTTGCATTTTGTCACATCTTCAGTGAAAGTGTTCTTAAAATTAACAACATGTGCTGGGTCATCATCCAAGACTGCTATAACATTAAATATATGGCAGAACACAGGTAAAACCACAGAGCAGGAGACATACAATTCTCCCCCAAGGAGTTCAGTCACAAATTTAATTAATGCATTATTTTTTGAATGAGCATCGTCAGCATGGAACCATGTCCTCTGGAATGGTGACCAAAGCATGAAGGGGCATACGAACATTTAGCATATCTGGCACGTAAATACCTTGCAATGCCAGCTACAAAAGTGCCATGTGAATGCCTGTTCTTGCTGTCTGGTGACACTGTAAATAAGAAGAGGGCAGCATTATCTCCTGTAAATGTAAACAAACTTGTTTGTCTTAGCAATTGGCTGAACAAGAAGTAGGACTGAGTGGACTTGTAGGCTCTGAATCAGAATCATAGAATATCAGGGTTGGAAGGGACCTCAGGAGGTCATCTAGTTCAGCCCCCTGCTCAAAGCAGGACCAATCCCCAATTTTTGCCCCATGATGCCTAAATGGCCCCCTTAAGGATTGAACTCGTTTTGTTTTTGAGTGCAGTTATGTAACAATCTACATTTGTCAGTTGCACTTTCACGATAGAGATTGCACTACATAGAATCATAGAATATCAGGGTTGGAAGGGACCTCAGGAGGTCATCTAGTCCAACCCCCTGCACAAAGCAGGACCAATCCCCAATCAAATCATCCCAGCCAGGGCTTTTTCAAGCCTGACCTTAAAAACTTCCAAGGAAGGAGATTCTACCACCTCCCTAGGTAACGCATTCCAGTGTTTCACCACCCTCCTAGTGAAAAAGTTTTTCCTAATATCCAACCTAAACCTCCCCCACTGCAACTTGAGACCATTACTCCTTGTCCTGTCCTCTTCTACCACTGAGAATAGTCTAGAACCATCCTCTCTGGAACCACCTCTCAGGTAGTTGAAAGCAGCTATCAAATCCCCCCTCATTCTTCTCTTCTGCAGACTAAACAATCCCAGTTCCCTCAGCCTCTCCTCATAAGTCATGTGTTCCAGACCCCTAATCATTTTAGTTGCCCTTCGCTGGACTCTCTCCAATTTATCCACGTCCTTCTTGTAGTGTGGGGCCCAAAACTGGACACAGTACTCCAGATGAGGCCTCACCAATGTCGAATAGAGGGGAACGATCACGTCCCTCGATCTGCTGGCAATGCCCCTACTTATACATCCCAAAATGCCATTGGCCTTCTTGGCAACAAGGGCACACTGCTGACTCATATCCAGCTTCTCGTTCACTGTAACCCCTAGGTCCTTTTCCGCAGAACTGCTGCCTAGCCATTCGGTCCCTAGCCTGTAGCTGTGCATTGGGTTCTTCCGTCCTAAGTGCAGGACCCTGCACTTATCCTTATTGAACCTCATCAGGTTTCTTTTGGCCCAATCCTCCAATTTGTCTAGGTCCCTCTGTATCCTATCCCTGCCCTCCAGCGTATCTACCACTCCTCCCAGTTTAGTATCATCCGCAAATTTGCTGAGGGTGCAATCCACACCATCCTCCAGATCATTTGTGAAGATATTGAACAAAACCGGCCCAAGGACCGACCCCTGGGGCACTCCACTTGACACAGGCTGCCAACTAGATATGGAGCCATTGATCACTATCCGTTGAGCCCGACAATCTAGCCAACTTTCTACCCACCTTATAATGCATTCATCCAGCCCATACTTCTTTAACTTGCTGACAAGAATACTGTGGGAGACCGTGTCAAAAGCTTTGCTAAAGTCAAGAAACAATACATCCACTGCTTTCCCTTCATCCACAGAATCAGTAATCTCATCATAGAAGGCTATTAGATTAGTCAGGCATGACCTACCCTTGGTGAATCCATGCTGACTGTTCCTGATCACTTTCCTCTCGTGTAAGTGCTTCAGGATTGATTCCTTGAGGACCTGCTCCATGATTTTTCCGGGGACTGAGGTGAGGCTGACTGGCCTGTAGTTCCCAGGATCCTCATTCTTCCCTTTTTTAAAGATTGGCACTACATTAGCCTTTTTCCAGTACTTGTATGAGATGAATTAAAAATACTCTTTGGTTTTTTACAGTGCAAATATTTGTACTAAAATATATAAAGTGAGCAGTGTACACTTTGTGTTCTGTGTTGTAATTGAAATCAGTTTATTTGAAAAGGTAGAAAAATATCCAAAATATTTATAATAAATATTCATTTATTAATAATAATCTGTTATTCTTTAATAATGCAATTAAAACTGTGATTAATCACAATTAATTATTTTAATTAATTTATTTTGCTTCAATCGCTTGAATTAACCGCAATTAATTGACACCTCTAGTTTGTACTGACTTCGCTAGTGCTTTTTATGTAGCCTGTTGTAAAACTAGGCGAATGTCTAGATGCCCTGGAAGATCTCTGTGTATCCCCAGAGGTACACACACCCCTGTTTGAGAACCACTGGGGTAGAGTGGGGGTAGGAGAGTCAGGTTGGGCTCCTGGGTTCCTGATCTGGCTGTGCAGTCTTGGCAAAGTCCCTTCCCTGGGCTGCACTGTCTGTGTAACAGATCAGTAATGACCCCCGTCCCATCGCACTTGGCTTGTCGCAGCCCTGTGTGGGGAGGGGACGAATGGCCTGGCCCAGGGCTGGGTTGATTGTGGGTCCCATCTCACCTTGCTGTCTCTCACCTGCCCTCAGTCCACCAAAGCTCGGGTCAGCATCCTCTGCTCAGCTGTGACAGACGTGCGCACCACCACACCGCTGGAGATGCCTGACAAGGAAAACACCTTTGTCTTAAAGGTGGGTGCGGGGGACTGGGAGGGGCTGTGGGGGGGGGAATTGCTCACAGGTGTGGGGGGGAGAGAATCAGTGCACACCCCTTCTTTGCACTGCTGCTGCTGTTGTGGGTTAGGCACAGGGCTGGGGCGGAGCAGGTGGAGCCGTCTGAGGGCTGTGGCCCCCCTGCCCCCCCATTGGGGTCGCAGGGGACCATCCCCCAGTGATGAGGGTCTGAGCAGGAAGCCCCGGCTGTGGAGATGTTCTGTGGGGGAGGGATGTAAGGAGGTTGGGGGTGGCCCCACAGGCGTATACAGGGGCAGTTTGGAAGATGTCTTGGGGATGCCATACTGGTGCGGGAGGGGAGGAGTGGGGTGGGAGCATCTGAGGCTGGAGTGGCAGAAGAGGGGTGCCATAGGGCTGGGGGATTCGGATGCTGGAAAGGTGGAGGGGAGGAGCACCACGAGGGGCAGGGAAGGGGGTGCCCGGTGCACTGGTGCTGACCCAGTGTACCTGGCAGATGGAGAACTCTCTTGAGTACATCCTGGAGACGGTCGATTCGCTGCAGATGAGGTCGTGGCTGGCCGACATCCAGGACTGCATGAGCCTGGGGTGAGTGAGCCAGCATCCGGCCCCGACCCCAGCTCTGACATCTCCCCCTCATGGCACCAGGGCTCCGGGTCCCCTTCGCCTTGCTGTGGAACCCCCCTGTGCCGCCAACTCCTCCGCCCCCTGCATTGCCCTGGCTCCCTGCCCCGGGACTACGCTCAGTGCAAGGTCCAGATTCCCATTCCTAGGAGGGGGAGCCAGGCAGCATCCCCCGGGGTGGGGGTGGGGGTGTCCTTTACCTGTGAATCATGCCGGTGTCCCTGCAGGGAGAACGCGGACAGCACGGACCTGCCCTGTCTCAACCACTCGGAGAGCATGCCGAGTCGGGAGCTGCCCATGGTGCCCAGTGAGAGCAGCGAGCAGCTCTCCCAGGGTGAGTGTCAGCAGAGACCTGCCCTGCCACTGCCCCCCCTCATGTGCCAGTCCTGCCAGCTCCCCGTACCACCCCCAAGCCATCTTCCCCCATAACCAAATCCCCAACCTCTCTACCCCGTGCCCTCCCCAGCTGTGCCTCATCTCCCCCACCAACCAGCACCCCATAGCTGGCCCCCCTGCCCTTCATCCCCCTTTACCAGAGGTCTGTAGCCAGCTGCCCAACACTTGTTTACCCTGTACCCTCCTGAGCCTTGCCTCCTTCCATACCAGCACCTCATAGGTGGATGGCATGCTCCCAGCCCTCTCTGGCTCTGTCACAGATCCACAGGATTGGTGCTATGGCCCCAGCTTTGGAACAGTCTCTCGGAGGACCTCTTCAGTGAGCCAGACCCCTGGGGTCTCTCTTCTTCCTGGATAAGTCATGTGGCTTCACCGCCTGCTTAGATTTGACCTCTGGGCTGCAGCCTCCTGCTTCCCTCGTGAGCTCTGCCCAGTGAGTCCCGCTGAGCCAGACCCTGGCAGAGACGTGCCCACGCTGCAGGGACGGTGCCCCTCTCCCAGAATGGCAGAGACAGTCCCTCAACGCTGGCACACAGTCAGGTGTGTTAGTCAGCTGGGCAAGGCACAGGGAGCCCTTAGGGTCGCGCAGAGGGGTGCAGGTTACAGCCCAGTCCATTCTGCTCAGCCCAGAGCCCTGCCAGGCTGTGGGGAACCCCTTGGGTCAGGCTCTCTCCCCATCTTTCTGATCTTCTTTGTCAAGCTCCCAGGGTGTGGTCTGCTAGAGGCAGTCAGGGTACTTAGCCTCCCTTCCCCCCTTTCCCCCCAGTCCTTTGTTCTCCAGCTGGGGAAATGCAGCTCAGCCCCCTGCTAAGATGTGGGTTTGGCATTCCCTGGACTGGATTGCTGTGTCCCCTTAGCTCTCCAGCCTGGGGTGCCTTGGACACCGCTGTACTGTCGGAGCAGCCTGCTGACCCGCAACTACTAGCATGGAAAACCACTCCCAGCTGCTTACATGAATGCTCTTCCAGCCAGCCATGCGTCGATACAGGGCGGCCCCCGCATATCCCCTGTCCCAGCTCTGGCCCCCCCATAAATGTGCGTCTCACACTGCTCAGTAGCCCGCTGGACAGTACAAGCTCATAGATAGTTGGACATCCCAACAAAGGGTAACGTTTCTGCACCAAAAGAGGAGGAGGACTTGTGGCATCTTAGAGACTAACAAATGAATTTGAGCATAATCTTTCATGAGCTACAGCTCACTTCGTCGGATGCATTCAGTGGAAAATACTGAATAGTGGGGAGATTTATATACCCAGAGAACATGAAACAAGGGGTATTACCATACAGACTGTAATGAGAGTGATCAGGTAAGGTGAGCTATTACCAGCAGGAGAGCGGGGTGCGGGGACGGGACCTTTTGTAGTGATAATCAAGGTGGGCCATTTCCAGCAGTTGACAAGAACGGGGAGGGGAGGGAATAAAAAAGGGGAAATAGTTTTACTTTGTGTAATGACCCATCCACTCCCAGTCTCTATTCAAGCCTAAGTTAATTGTATCCAGTTTTCAAATTAATTCCAATTCAGCAGTCTCTCGTAGGAGTCTGTTTCTGAAGTTTTTGTTGTTGAAGAATTAGCACTTTTAGGTCTGTAATCGAGTCTCTAAGGTGCCACAAGTACTCCTTTTCTTTTTGCGGATACTGACTAACACAGCTGCTACTCTGAAACCTGTTTATGCACCAGTCTTTGTTATCTCAAGTAGAGGTTTCTTAAACACTTCAATCAAACCAGCTGGTTTAGAGAAAACAATAAACCGAGTTTATTAACTGGAGAAAGACCCGGTTAAGTGATGATAAGGGAAAAGGCTTAACAGTCGGAATTGGGTACCAAAAAAAAAAGATAAAACCGTTAGCTAATTCCTAAACTTTACTTAGTTCAATAAGATTTGAAGCAAACATCATTCTCTCTACACCAGATGCTGCAGGCAATTCTCAGTTTACAGGCGCTCTCTCCTTTCAGCCTGGGACCACTCCCCTTAGTTCAGTATCCCTCAGGTATTCATTGATGTTATGAGCAGAGAGCTGTAAGGAGGAGAGGAGAGGTGGCTAGAGGCATTTCTCCCCCTTTGATACCTCAGCCCTTCTGTGCTGGACAAGCCCTTGCTGGGTCATGGGGGCAGGCAGTTCCATGGCGTACAATTGTAAATTTCCTGTTTACAAGTCCCCTGCTGGTGAATCTCTGCTTAAGCAGGCAATGATCTTTTAGCACGTAGCTGGCATGCCAGTCTGTCTTTGTCTCTGAGAAATTGGCTTATGGGGGTTACCCAGAATCACAACCTATTTCACTAACAATCATACAGTAAAACCTCATAATTTGACATGAAGCATTGTTACACACATTTCAACAGGGCAATGATGTTCAGCAGATTGTGAGTTTTCAAATCACACCTCAGAAGGCACACTTTGTACCAAATATATCACAACCATATAAAAGTGGTGACCATGGGGCACAGGGAGTCACAGCAGGGAAGTCAGTATGTCTCTGGTTCCTAGATATTGGATTTGTCATTGTCTTCTGAAGAGCTCCATTGATATGGGACCTAAGGGTCCAGACAGCTAGGCGACATTCATACCTGTGTCCTAGCCTGGCAAGAGCACACCGACCTGTTCTCCCCACTGAGCGACAATGCAGCACAGGAGGGAAACTCTGGCACACACAGCCTTTGTAAAAATGTTACAAAAAATTTTCACTTTGTGACAACCTGCCATACCAGCACCCCATAGCTGGCCCCCAAACCCTGCTTCCCGCCCCGCCCCCAGGTACCAGTGCCCTGTAGCTGCTTCCCCCCCGGATACCAGCACCCCATAGCCGGTCCCCCCAGCCCTTCCTCTAGACCAACTCCCTCAGCCGTCTTCTCCCCTACACCTGCCACGCTAGCTACGTAGTCCCTCTCTCCATATCCAGCTCTCTTCTCCCCTGTGCCTGGTTCCTCCTCCTCACACTTGGCTCCTGACTCCTCTTCCATCCCCTGCTTCTCTTGTTTACAGCTGTTTTGCTGAGTGCTGTGACCCCAGCACAGCCAAAGCTGTGGGCCCAGGGGATCTTGAAGCAGCCATGGGCTGAAAGTGTCTTATTCAGGGGCAGGGATTGCAGGGATGGCAGTGACTATAGAGAGGAGACAGGGTAGACAATAACAGTTGGAGAGAAGAGGGAACTGAGATGGGTACATGGGGAGTGGTGGATCCAGGGAATGTGCTGCCCTGGGCCAGTGGAACTGCCTACCACTGGATCCCACTGCATTCAGAAATTGGATGCTTCCAGAGAAAACCAGACCAGCTGGACCTGCTGAGGAGGGAGCATGGGCCACACAGCGTGGGATGGCCTCAGCATGAGCCAACCCTAAACTGGGTCTGTCCCAGCGCCCCCAGCTCTGTGGAGATTGGTAACTTCATCTGGTATCTATCCCACCAGGTGCATATGGGGGTCTGTCCGAGCGCCCCTCAGCTTCCATCTCCCCCAGCTCTGTCTCCATCGCTGCTTCCCACTTCAACTCCATGGAGCTGTTGCCTCCCGAGCTGCCCCCCCGGGTCCCCATCGATGAGGCAGCTGAGCGGCTGCAAGGTCCCTACCCCCCTGGCCTGCTGCACACGCCCTTCCCCGACACTCCCGACGCCACAGGTACGGAGCAGAGGAGTCTGTGGGGGTGGCACTGGGGGAGGAGTAATGGGGAGTTCAGGGGGACCATGTAGCCAGAGATGGGGGTGTTTCCAGGTGCTGTGTGGCAAGAGCGGGACCCAGAGTGGAAAAGAGATTTTGTGGGAAGCAAAGGTGTAATTGGGAAAGGGGTGTGGGGTGAGGGGGAGGTCTCTGGTGGGGGGTGTGCTTGGGGGGCTGGGGATACCGGGTCTGTAGGAGGGGCATGCTGGGGGCGTGTACTGGGTCTGGTGGGGGTGTGTTCAGGGGAGGGGAGAATGGGTCTGGGGGGCCCTGCTGGGGACGGGGGCCAAGTGGGGAGGAGGTCGGGGGGGACGGAACAGGGCCAAGTGGGGAACAGGTTGCGGGGGACGTGCCGGGGATGGGGCTGAGTGGGGAGCAGGTCAGGGGGATGTGCCAGGGACGGTGGCCAAGTGGGGAGGAGGTCGGGGTGACGTGCTGGGGATGGGGCCGAGTGGGGAGCAGGTCAGGGGGACATGCTAGGGACGATGGCCAAGTGGGGAGGAGGTGGGGGGGGCGTGCTGGGGACAGGGTCCGAGTGGGGAGCAGGTTGGGGGGGCGTGCCGGGGATGGGGCTGAGTGGGGAGCAGGTCAGGGGGATGTGCCAGGGACGGTGGCCAAGTGGGGAGGAGGTTGGGGAGGGGGATGGGGCCAAGTGGGGAGGAGGTGGGGGGGGCGTGCTGGGGACAGGGTCCGAGTGGGGAGCAGGTTGGGGGGGCGTGCCAGAGGCATGCCCCCCATGTGCTGTTTCACTCCCCTTTCCTGTGTCAGGCTCGTTCCTGTTCCAGGGGGAGCCGGACCCCGGGGGAGGCGACCCAGAGCATCCCCTCTCCGAGTACCCCTGGTTCCATGGCACCTTGTCCCGGCTGAAGGCCGCCCAGCTGGTCCTGGCTGGCGGCCCCAGCAGCCATGGTGTCTTCCTGGTGCGGCAGAGTGAGACCCGGCGGGGGGAGTACGTGCTGACCTTCAACTTCCAGGGCAAGGCCAAGGTGAGCGCCCCAGCCCATGGACCCGTCCCCAGAGAAGGGCCAGGAGCCCTGGGGCTGCAGAGCCTGTGGCCATGGTCTCACCCGCTTCTCCCTTCCCCCCGCCAGCACCTGCGCCTGTCACTGAACGAGGACGGGCAGTGCCGCGTGCAGCACCTCTGGTTCCAGACCATCTTCGACATGCTGGAGCACTTCCGAGTGCACCCCATCCCTCTGGAGTCGGGCGGCTCCAGTGACGTCACCCTGGTCAGCTACGTGGTGGCCTCACAGCGGCTGCATGGTGAGAGCGGGGGTGGGGCCCCTGCTGTGCGGGGGGGGGAGGCGGAGGCGGCAGCCCCAGGGCACTGCGGGGGTGGCGCTGGGCGCCCAGGAGGGCACAGCAGCTGCAGTTCCATCGGAGGCTCATTCATAACTGGCTGGAGGAGGCGTGGCTGGAGGCTCCCTCTCTGCCTGCTCCCCCGTGGGATCTGGTGGGGAGGGGAGCAGTCTGTCTGCCTGTCTGTCTGCGTGGCTGCGTCTCCCTGCCATGGGGGTTCCCATCTGGCTGTCTGGAGAGTGTCTGTCAGGGGAAGGGTGTTCCCCATGTGTCTTGCTGCCTGGGTGAGGAAGCACACTCCTGTGATTGGAGCGGAGGGCATGTGTCTATCTGGGGCTGGGGGAATGTGTGGAGGGAGGCAGGCGTGGGTCTGGCTCAGCGGGGGTAGGGGGGCGGCGTGTGTCCGGGGGGGATGGGTACCACACGTGTCTGGCTCAGGGAGGCACGTGCACGTGTCTGGGGGGGGGGCGGGGCAGAGGGAGGTGGGCTCATACGTCTGGCTCGGGGGGAGGTGGGAGTGCGTGGGTCCAGCTGGGGGTGGGGGTGGCGCATGTATGGCTTGTGGGGGGAGGGAGGCAGGTGCGGTGTGTGTATGGTTTGGAGGGGAGGCGGGCATGGGTCTGTCTTGGGGGTGGGGGGAAGTGGGCAGATGTGTTGGGGGAGGGGGTCGTCCAAGCCCTATCTCGCAGTTGTCCTGTCCTGTGTCTGTCCATCTGTCCGTGCTTTGTCTGTCCCCCCCAGGCCGGGCGACTGTCCCCATCTTCCCCCCCCCACGTCCGTCTGTCTGTCCCCGTATCTGACGGGCGTCTCTGTCTTCCCCCCCCTCGTGCCCCCGACCCCTGCAGGCAGGGACAGGGCGGGCAGCCGAGCCGCCGCCTGTGAGCCGACCCAGCGCAGCCCTGACTCGCCCGGCCTCGTCTCCATCGGCGCGAATGACTGTTTGTAAGTGTGAGCCACGCGGGGGGGCATGGCCCCGAGGGAGTGAGTGTCTGTTGTGTGCGCCATGGCCCATCATGCCATCCATGGGGATGGGAGGGGGGCGTCTGTGAGCTGCCGCTGCTCACCCCCATTCCCCAGAGCTCCTGCGGGCGGGGGGGGCCGTTACAGATGTTGCGGGGCAGCAGCTGCTGGGGGAGAGGGGTCCCAGGTCTGTCAGACTGGTGCTTCTGGCCTCCCGGTGGCCCATTGGGCCATGGCAGCCTGTGACCCTGGCCCTGATGTTGGGGGAGGAGGGGAGCGAGGAAGGGGGGCTGTCACCCTGTTATTGCTCAGGGAGTGGGGGCTGGGGTTTCAGTGTCAAGTGCATCAGCTAACACTTGACCCCGTCTGTCTGTCTGTATGTCTGTCTGTCTCCACAGAGCCGAGCACCTCCCATAGCCTGCCCCCCCCACCCCCATCCTGGCACGCAGCTCCGGAGGGGGGGCCCCTGCAGCCCCCCTGGCTCATCCCCGAAGCCCCAGCCCCCGGCAACCCCTCCCTGCCGCAGGAGGAAGAGGAAGGGGGCAGCACAGGGGACCCGGAGGATGGGGCCACAGGGAGGCTCCTGCAGCTCCAGGCTGAGGAGCCAGAGGGAGACACGGGGCATGCCCGGGCCATCAACAACCAGTACTCCTTTGTCTGAGCCATGTTGGGGATGGGGCAGCCCCACTGAGCTCCCCCGGGGCCCTGTGGCAGGGGTGCCCCAGCCCCACTGTACACCCCCAGACCTCGTGAGAGGGGGGCCAGCCCCCTTGAATCCAGCTTCCCAAACCCCCACCTTACATGTGATCATTGAGCCTCTCCCCTCCCCACAAGGTTGGCCTCAGCGGTACAGAGCCCATTGGGGCAGGAAGGTACGTCGCCCCCCACTGGCAGAGGGGCTGGGCACTGAAACACTACAGGTCAGGGCCTCTAGAGCGATAAGGGGCGTAAGGGGCTGGTCTTCTCCAGGCCAGGAGGGCCTGTCCCTCCCCCTATGGCTCCGCACGCTGTCACTGAATGTATCGAGTCTCCGAATGTATCCTCATGCATCCCCCAGTGTTCCCTCTGACCCCAGGGGGTTCAGCCCCCTTCTGGCCCTGTCCTCCTCCCACCCCAAAGCAACATATTTATACACCTCCCGGAGCCAGCCTAGGGCTACAGGCCAGGCCCTGACACCCCGCGTTCGACTGGCCGCACCTTACGGACCCCCAGTAAATTAAAGAGAAGATACTATATATGTCTGTCCCCTCGTATGTCCCCCAGCCTGTGCACTGCCCCCATCTGTTCTCTCCTCCCCGCCCGATCTCGCCCTGCACAGAGTGCCCCTTGCCCCCCACGGCGCGCCCTCCTCGCCCCCTTTCAAAATTATTTTTCTACTGTGGAGTAGTTAGACTCTCTTCCCCTGACCCAGCCCCTCACCCCACCCCAGCCCCCTGACTCCGCCCTGTCTGGTTTTTAGTTGGCCGGGGTCCGTTTGTTGGTTTTTTGTTAATTTTTTGGGCGTTTGTATGAACCTCGTTCACCTTTTAAAGAAAAAGAGGGAAAGAAAAGCTTGACTGCAGTGGCAGTGGCTCCGTCTCTTCTGTGCCCTGGGGGCTGGAACGTCACACCCCGCACTGGCCTCGCCCCCAGGAGCGGCCACCCCAGCGCCAAGGGAGTGTGAGACCTCCCCCCTCCCCCCCCCCGGTCTGGGGACGGTGCTGGCAAAGGAGTGGGGTGACTATGGAAGAGTAAATGCCTCCCCACTGCTGGGGGAGTTGCAGCCACAGGGGGCATGGAGAGGCTAAAGGGACACCCCCTGTACCCAACATGGGAGTGGGATCCTGGGGGATAAATACTCCCCTGTGCCTCCCAGGACAGAGGCCGCAGGGAGCTGGGCCAGCGCTGGGAAGGGAGCGGGCTAACACCTCTCCCCCAGGCCAGAGTTCCCAGCACGCTGACCATGAGGGTACAGGATAGACACCTGCTGAGCCCCAGCCGCTATGGGGCGGGGCCACACTGGGGATGGTGGCAGTACAGGCAAGGCGGGAGGGTAAACCCCTCAGTCCTCCCCTCCCCCCAGCCTCCAGAGCCCATGGTGCTGCTGACGGTGTGCAGTCCCCTCTGCCCTGGCCGGAGACCTGGCCTTGTCACACCTGCTTGGCAATGCAGCCTGGCTGTGGGGGTGCCTGCCGCGGGTGCTGCAAGGTCAGTGCAAATCTGTGGCGCTGACCCCTGGCCAGAGCTGGGCTGGTCGCTTAGCTCAGTGGGGAGACCCCCCTGCCACAGCTGGGACACCTGTGGGGACAGCATGGGATACCCCCTGCCCCAGACTGGCGCAGTGGGGCCTGCCCCCTAGCGCTACCATGGGGGAGGTGAAGGAAACCCCCCCCCACACCCCTGGGCTGTGCAGCTCACATTGGGGGCAGGCCCCTGCTGGCTCCCAGCTGCAGCCCCTCTGTCCCTGCACTGGCTCCAGGTACAATGGACCTGGGTCCCCCCACCCGGCAGCTAGGGCCAGGGAGGACCAGGCTGGCCTGGGAGGTGGGTGCTGGGAGCTGATCGAGCCACCAGGGGGAGGTGCTGGTCCCTGTGATTTCCTACAGAGCCCCTGGGCCGAGCTTTTCACCTCCTCTCCTGGGAGCTGGTGTTCCCCGCCCATCCCCTCCTCCCCCCTCCACAGAGCCGAGAGCCAATAAACCAGAATCGCTGCAGATGGGAGATCAGAAGTGGGGGTCAGGAGGGGCACTGGCAGGGCTGGGCTTGCAGGGGGCTGTGGGTTGGGAGTGAGGGGCACCGGCAGAACTGGGGGAGCAGGGCTGGGCTGACAGGGACTGCGAGTCAGGAGTGAGGGGCGAGGGGCACCAGCTGATCAGGGGAGGTGGGCAGGAGTCCAGGACTGGGCTAGTAGGGGGTTGAAGGGCATCAGCAGAGCTTGTGGTTGCCTCATTGGGCTTCTATGCCCAGATCAGACAGCAGCTGCCCTTGTTGTCCGGGTTGTGGGGGCTGTGATTCGGAGAGGTCTGTGGAGAGGCGGGTGTGTGGGGGCTGAGGGGAGAGCAGTGATGCAGGGAAGGGATGGCAGCTGGAATGGGAGGGGCTGGCATGTGTCCCATAGGCTCCGCCCTTCACCCAGTGTGGGGCAGTACCGGCTCCCAGCTCCAGGTTGGAGCAATGTCCTGGCACAGGGGCTCACAGGTCCTGATGCCTCTTGGGTCTGGTACTGAATTGCTGGGGTTCCCCTGCAGGACGTACTGCCTGGGGAGACTGAGCCAAAGCCCTTAGTCCCCAGCTGGATCCACTGGGGGGGGGGCTCAGTCCAGTTCTGTGGGGAAGCCTGCTCCTGCCCCTCCCCCACATGAATGGGGCATGGAGACTTTACTTGTGTGGGGGGCTGTGGAAGCCCCAGCTTCGCTCCCCAGAGCACCCTGCCCGAGCCTGCTCTGTGTGACCTTGTTCCCAGCAGCCACCTGGCCCTGTGCAGACAGACAGGGCCAGCTGCGGGGGTCGGCGGGGGCGGGGGCAAGAACCAGCCAACCTCATCAGGGATCCCTTGGAAAACTGATTGCCACATTAAACGGGGTGGGTGAAGGAGGAGGGAAGGCCCCTGGGCGGGGGGCTGGAGGTGGGGCGCAGGCAGGGTTAACCCATCATTTGGGACTCTGGCCTCATGAGAGGCCTTAGTGCATGTCCGACCTTTCCTTGGGGCCTCGCACCTTGCCACAGACCCCCAAATAAGACCAGCCAGGTGGCCCCCTCCAGCAGCTCAGCTAGATTCAGGGCTGCTAGGGCAGGAAGGGCCCAGCCCAGAGGCCTCCTGCAGGGAGCCCCATGATCGGTGCTGAGTGAGCGATGCCTGGAACGGCAGAGAATCCAGTCCCCAAAGCCACGTTGGTCCAAAGCATCAGTTCCTAGAGGAGCTGGGAAAATGGGACTTTTGCCTCATGGATTTTTTTCACAGGAAAAAGTAACCCTAGTGAAAACAGCCCTGTCCCACAGGAATTGCTGACACGAAGCCAGAGTGCTTTTTCATGTGGGCTTCCAATTCGTGGTATGTGTTTGTGTGTGTCTTACGGGAGCACCCTCGAGCTGCAGTCCTGGGGCAGGAGCCTGGTGCTGTACAAATATAGCAGTACGTTGGGTTGGTTTTGGAACCAAATAAACAGTTTGAGCACCTGGGGAAGCTCCTGCTCACTCACCCCACACCCACGCAAGTGAGTGCTTGCTGCCGGGCCAGACTGCCTCAGAGCATCCCTCTCAACAGGTGTGGTGTCAGCGCAGCCATCCCACCTCAAGTGTTCATCAACTGAGATCAGCTTCAAAACCAGGTTTTTCACCATGCAAAATGCCGGAGGCTGCTTATTTGCCTGCTGCCTCTGCAGCTTTTGTGGGGTTGCGTCCCCACAACTTGTCTCACTGACTGCAAAGGGCAAGAATCTGACTTAGGGATGCCAAGATCCTGCCGCAATCACAGGATGCCAGAAGCTGGGGCTCAGTGGAAACTCTCAAACAGGATGAGAGCTGACAGCACTGCAGGGATGGGGCATGGAGCCAGCATTCTTGGGTGGGGGCATGGCCACTGGCTACACCCAGGTTCCTGGACCTCTTTGACCCATGCAGGCATCAGGGCAATTGGGGATGATTTTGCGTCTTTGGCAACTGGGTGGATGTCACTGGGGAAGCAGCTTCCCAGGGCCCAGCCAGCCAGCTTGAGGCTAGAGGGCTCCTGGGGTTTTCTTCTGGCCATGGGAGAAGGCTGGGTGGGGACTGGGGGCCTGAATTGCAGCCCAGGGCTCTGGGTGGGTGGCTGGCTTCTCATAACCCCTCTGCCTCGGAGGGAGGGGGAGCGCTGTGTTGGTTGGGGGGAGGAGAGTCAGAGACGGCCACCCCCCACCACAGAGGGGACTTCACCTCCTCCAGGGGCCTGAGCTGGAGCACGAAGGGGCTCAGCTCACAGGGCCCTGGGCCCCTCACTGGGTCTGGAACACAGCACCCCTGGCCCACGGATGTGCCCTGGGTTGAGGCTAGCACCCCGGGTTGAGGCTAGCACCCCACGTGTGGGACATGGGGCGGGGTTAGTGTGCCCCAGAGGCTTCTTGCCAAAGGGTCTGCTGGTCTTTGCAACCAGCTCTCACCGCAGACCTGACAAACTCACTGCTCCAAACACGCCATACTGGCCGTTTTGCCAGAAGGAGGAACATGAGAGGCATCTGCAGGAGGCGCCTGACTTGTCAAGAGTCACAATCCTTGTGCGCCATGTGCCCCACAGAGCCAACAAAGACTGTGTTGCTATTGCCAGTGTGCGTGCGGGGCTTGCGGTGCGACTCAGCCACCGGGGGTGGGGGTGTCCCAGCGGTGAAGCAGTCACTGACCCCCGACCCGCATTAGCCAGGCAGTGCCGGATTCTAGTCTTCCCTGGCCACAGCCCAGCCCAGTTGCTGGAAAACCAGCAAAGACCAGTGCCGATCAGCACAGCCAGTGGGAGGTGGCCCAGCCCTCCGGAGAGCGCCCTGGTTGGGAGCAAAGACAATCGAGTCTCAGGGTAGCAGAGGCCGTCGGTGCACAGTCATTGAGGGAACCTCTGGAGGGAGCTTCCATGAACATCTGGCTCCTGGACCTTGGGCGTGGCAGGGAACCCTGCTGTTAGCTAGACGGGGGTGCTGCAGAGATGGGTGGAGCTTTGCTCTGGGTTGTAACCAGGTGTTCCCATCACTTCTCATCATTCCCATAAACTTGCATATGGTTTGTTCCAAGAGCACCTGGTTTGCGGGAATGCTGGGGCCCATGGCTCCTGTGGGGCAGAGGCTCTGGGATGGCTACGAGCAGCCCGTGGGAGGCTGCATGGCACAGGGGAGCAATGCAAAGCGACGCGGGAACTGGGGGGCACCTACCGTTACCCTGCGAGGCGAGCTCAGGGCTGCTGTAGCCCAGAGAGAGCAGGAGTGGCTGGCAGGCTGGTGGGGCCAGGAGCTGTGTGGCTGCTGGGCAGGGGTACCAAGGGGGTCTCAGAGTCCTGGTACCCCAAGAATCATCACAGTTAGTGCCTCTTGTACCGGCCATGGGGATCACAAGGGGTCAGTGCCCACTCTATGGGGTGGGTTTAGGGTCCCATGTGCAGGTTGCAGGGGCTCAGCGTCCCGTAGGCAGGACACGGGGCTGTAACTGGCTCCTTAGCGGATGCAGGCCCACATGGAGTGGTGTCCCAGCCGGCAGGCAGGGCTGGGCCCCAGGGAGGAGACAGAGCTGCCCCAGGGAGGAGACAGAGGGGGGCATGGGTGGTGCCCTGGGCCCATTCCCCAGGAGTGTGGGGGGTGGGGGTGGAGCCATGGAGCAGTAGTACCATGGGGGGCAGTGCCATGGTGTGGGACAGGGGGTTGGTGCTGGGGGGTTCAGTGCCTGGGGTCTGCTCCCCGGTGTGGCGCTGGCAGCTGCGGCCAGGGCTGGGGTGGTGGAAATCTCTGCGCTAGGATCCCTAATCCGGGGGCAGCAGCTGCTCCCCCTCCCCCGGCCAGGCTGTTTATTTTCAGCGCACGGAGCCCAGCAGGTCCCTTATAGGGTAACAGAGCGTGGCCCAGCCCCACAACTCCTTCAAGACAGATGAGGGGGGCAAGGTCCCTGAGCAGCCCCTGCACACACCCGTGTGCCAGGGGACAGCGCTTGCACTAGTGTCACCGACATGCTCCCCCAAGGCACTACCGGCCTCTTCCATGGGTGTGAACTCACCACTGACACTGACACTGACATGGGGGGGGTGGCACACAATGCAGCCTCCTCTGCACCATACACGGCCTCTCCTCAGACACAGCGATGATGGGGGATCAGAGCTCCCAGCTCCCCCGGCCACCTCAATACGCCCCCAATGCCCCCAGCCCCCTCCGATCCACCCAGCCCCCCATACACCCAGCCCCCTCCAATCTCCCCAGCCCCCAACGCACCCAGCTCCCCTGATCCAGGCAGCTCCCCACACACCCAGCTCCCCCATGCCTCCAGCCCCCAACACACAGAGCTCCTCCTATACACCCAGCCCCCATGCACCCAGCCCCCCACTCAATACATCGACCCAACACACCCAGCTCCCTGCACCCACCCATCCCACAATACACAGAGCTCCCCCCATCCACCCAGCCCCGAATGCACCCAACTTCCCCATACACCCAGCCCCCAACACACCCAGCTCCCCTATGTACCCAGCCCCCCATCTCAATACACCACTCCAATGCAAACAGCTCCCTGCACGAATCCATCCCCAAGCACCAAGAGCTCCCCAATCCACCCAGCCCCGAATGTACCCAACTCCCCATGCACCAGGCCCCCAATGCATACAGTTCCCCCATCCACCCAGCTCCCCCATCCACCCATCCCCCAATGCCCCCAGCTCCCCGATCCACCCAGCCCCCAATGCACCCATCTCCCTCCAAACCACCCATCCCACAATGCACTCAGCTCCCCACCAGCTCAATACACTGCCCCAACACACCCAGCTCCCCCAATGCACCCACCCAGCTCCCCCATCCACCCATCCCCCAATGCCCCCAGCTCCCCCAATCCACTCAGCCCCCAAGGCACCCAGCCCCCCACCTCATTACACTGCCCCAATGGACCCAGGTCCCCCCCCAACACACCCAGCTCCCCCACCTCAATACATCTCCCCAACGCACCCAGCCCCCCACGCATCCTGCTCCCCAATCCACCCAGCCCCCAACAAACCCAGCTTCCCCATGCACCTAGCTCCCAACAAACTCAGCTGCCCCATACACCCAGCGCCCAATTCACCCAGCTCCCTGATTCACCCAGCTCCCCTATTCACCCAGTTCCCCCTGTGCACCCACCCCAGTGCACCCAGCTCCTCCATCCCCAACCTCAAAGCGCCCTGGCCCCAGCCCTCCCTCCAGCACAGTCACATGCAGGATGGACCCTCGTTGTGTCCCATGGAGCCTGCTCCTCCTAGTGCCATTCCCTCTCCCCCATGTCAGGGAATCCCCTCTTGTCCTTTACGCTCTCCCCTCCCCCCTTGCTGGGATTCCCTGTCCCTGAGACCTGGAGCAGCCTCAGATCACCGCCCCCACCCCCACCCCGGGGGGGTGTGTGGGCAGGGAGCAGACCAGGTCAGCTGAGGCCCCCAGCGTAAGGGGTGAGAGTATGAGAACCGTCCCCATTTCAGGGAAGGGGGAGACTGGCTCCTTTAAACCAGTCACCCTGGTTCAAAGTCAGACATGGGTGCACCTCAGAAGCCAGGACTCCTGGGTTCTTCCACCAGATCTGGGAGGGGAGTGGGGGACTGGGGGAAAGGAGCCTTGGTTCTATTCCGTGCTGTGCCCCAGGTCTCCGTGTGATCAGCCCCTTCACAGCTCTGGGTCTCAGTTTCCTTTTACTCAGTGCTTACCTTCCTCCTCCCCACCCCCCACATCCAGCTGTCTGTCATTCTCTTCAGCACCTGGCCCACGGGGCTGTGATCCCAGCTGCAGCAGCCGGGGTGGGGGCAACCCGTCTGCTTCAGAGACCCCCAGCACCAAGAGGGCCTGGAGTTTGATGCCATCTGTGTGTGTGTGTGTGTGTGAGAGAGAGAGAGAGAGAGAGAGAGAGAGAAACAGCTGTGGGGAGCCAGCCCACCCCCCAACCCTGCAGAGCTGAGGGTCACAGGCCCCACTCTGACCACCCCCAGCACGATTCTTCCCCCATCCCCGCCCCCAGCCTGTTCCCCTGTGGGCGCTGACATGGCCAAACAGCAAAGGTTGTGAGGGTAACTGGAGCTGGGACAGGCAGCAGCTGCTGCTCGAATTACACTTCTCTTCCCGGCCTCGGGGGGAGGGGGAGCAAGTCTGAGGGCTCAGGCTCTCTGCAGACTCTGGCAGCGTTGCTGCATTGGTCCCTCAGAGCAGCTCCCCAGTTGTCCCAGTGCAATCAGCAGACTCAGACTTGACTCTGGATTCAACTGGTGTGACTGAGACCAGAATCTGCACCCCCATTCACAGCAAGGCGCGTGGCCAGAGCTGGACAGGGCTGCGTGGGGGGCAGGGGATTGTGGGGGGCAGGGCTCTGTGCTGCTGCACTGTCTCTGGGAAGACTCAGAGGCTTTGAAAATGGGGTCAGAGATGGAAATGCCTCACTAGGTTGGAAGATTAATGTTCCCCAACTCCTCTGGGAGCCAGGACTCCTGGGTTCTGTCCCCAGCTCTGGGAGGGGAGTGGGGGGTCTAGTCGTTGGTGCGGGGGAAGGGGGGCTTTGAGGCAGGACTCCTTGGTTCTATCCCTTGCTCTGGAGGGGGCAGGTGCTGAGACGAGACCCTCAGCAACTGTGCCACCCCGGTCACTGAGTACATGGATCTGTGGTGGGGACAAGCCACCCCAATCCTCAAGAAGCAGAAGCCGTAAATTAACTTTCCTGCCAACACCCAATAAATCAGCCTCCAACACCACCCTCCCCTTCGAATATCCCAGCTGGGGCCAGTCACCTCAGGACAGGACAGGGAGCAGCCAGTCAGGGGGCCACAGGGGTGGGGCAGACTGGGATTGCAGTTCCCTTGGGGACAGGGACGTGGGGGGCTGGGGGCAATGAGGACTGGTTCAGCAGGGATCCATGGGGTGGGGAGCAGGGCCCTGACTCACTGGCAGCCCAACCCCCAGGCTGCTGCTGGAGAGGAGTATGGGTGCAATGGGGTCCCCATGGAACATGCCGCATCTCCCCGCCCCCCCAGGGGCTGATAAATGCCCCATTAACAACCAGGGCCCAGACACAGGGATCCCACTGGGCCAGCTCAAGACTGCAGGCCAGGACCCCCTCAGCCCTTGCTCTTCCCCTCCCCCGGCCAGAATCCATCCCCAGCCTGTGCCCCTCCCCACAGGCCAGGATCCCCCATCCTGTGCCCCTCCCCGGCAGCCCGTGCCCTAGTTCCCCACTGCCAGGTCCCCACTGCCCCACACACGATTCCCGGAGCCGCCCGGCCCGAGCCCTGTCTACGCTGCTGCGGCCCAGTGGGGCTGAGCCGGCTCAGGACCGATCCCGTTACTGCTGCTGACTGCGCCCCAGCCCAGCCAGAGGCAGGTTTTACCCTTTGGTGGGGCCCGCCCTCCGGCCCAGCGTTCCGAGCGGGGAAATGGGGTCGGGGCGCGGGGGCGCCAATTTTTCCCGGGCCCCCCAAGCGGCCCATTTCCCCATTGGCCCAGTGGCTAATCCTCCACTGCCTCCAGCCCTCAGCCACTGCCCGGCCCCACTGAGCCTCCAGCCCCCAGCCCCTTTACCCTGCCCCATCCCAGCCGCCAGCCCCACTGAGCCTCCAGCCCCCAGCCCCTTTACCCTGCCCCATCCCAGCCGCCAGCCCCACTGAGCCTCCAGCCCCCAGCCCCTTTACCCTGCCCCCATCCCAGCCGCCAGCCCCACTGAGCCTCCAGCCCGCAGCCCTGTTACTCTGCCCCCATCCCAGCTGCCAGCCCCACTGAGCCTCCGGCCCCCAGCCCTGTTACCCTGCCCCCATCCCAGCCCCACTACCCCAGCACCATCCCAGCTCTCAGTCCCACTGAGACCCCAGCCCCACTACCTGCCCCCAGCCCCACCCCCAGCCACTTTGTCCTTCATCCAACCCAGTCCTAAGCCCGACTGAGCCTCCAGCCCCCAGCCCTGTTACCCTGCCCCTATCCCAGCCGCCAGCCCCACTGAGCCTCCAGCCCCCAGCCCCTTTACCCTGCCCCCATCCCAGCCCCACTACCCCGGCGCCATCCCAGCTCTCAGCCCCACTGAGACTCCAGCCCCACTACCTGCCCCCAGCCCAGCCCCCAGCCACATTGTCCTTCATCCAACCCAGCCCTAAGCCCGACTTAGCCTCCAGCCCCCAGGCTCATTGCCCTGCCCCCATCCCATCCCCTATCCCACTGAGCCTCCAGCCCACTACCTGCCCCCAACCCACTGGAGCCCCACTGAACCCCCAGCCCTCACCCCATTACCCTGCCCCCATCCCAGCCCCACTACCCCAGCGCCATGCCAGCCCTCAGCCCCACTGCCCTGCCCCCAGCCCCACTGAGCCTCCAGCCCCCAGCCCCATTACCCTGCCCCCATCCCAGCCCCACTACCCTGGAGCCATCCCAGCTCTCAGCCCCACTGCCCTGCTCCACTGCGCCTCTAGCCCCCAGGCCCATTGCCCTGCCCCCATCCCTGCCCCCAGCCCCACTGAGCCTCCAGCCCTCAGCCCCATTACCCAGTCCAGCCCCCAGCCCCACTGAGTCTCCAGCCCCATTACCCTGCCCCCAGCCCAGCCCCCAGCCCCATTGCCCTGCCCCTATCCCAGCCCCCAGCCCCACTGAGCCTCCAGCCCCATAGCTTTGCTCCCCCTGCCCCAGCCCCACTACCCTGTCCCCCAGCCCACCTCCCCTGTCACCTCACCACCTCATTTCCTAATGCCCTGCTCTGCCCCACAACAGCATCCCTGACCCCAGGCCATTTGCCGTGCCCTGGTTCTGACCCCATCTCCCCGAGCATCCATGCCCCTGATGTGATGAAGTGGGAATGTTCTTAATGTTTTCTCTGAATATTGGGTGGGTGCCTCAGTTTCCCCCTATGCCTCTCTTAAGGATCCAGGTGGTGGGATTGGGGGTGTGATTGTTGTAGAGCCCTAGAGGGCCACTGTGATGATGTCGGCACAGAGACTGACCGACACCCTGTTTCCTGGCAACTGATGGCCTGGGCCCCTCCTCTGCAAAGGTGCCAACGGAAGGTGTTGGAGAACAAAGAGATCAGGTGGCCTCCTGGCCCGGGAGAGAGACACAGGCCAGAGAAGGGGCTGGAGAGTTTCAGTTTGGAGCTGGCTGGGGAAAGCGAGGGAGGCTCGGACCCGGGGTCTGGCCTCCCTGGCTCCAAGATGGACCCCAGCTGAGGGATCCTGTTCTCTGCACTTACAAGCTCTGTGTTAGACCGTGTCCCTGTCATCTAATAAACCTCTGTTTTACTGGCTGGCTGAGAGTCACATCTGACTGTGGAGTTGGGGGGCAGGGCCCTCTGGCTGCCCCAGGACCCCGCCTGGGCGGACTCGCTGTGGGAAGCGCATAGTGGGGCAGGGGATGCTGAATGCTCCGAGGTCAGACCCAGGAAGGTGGAAGCCGTGTGAGCTTCTTGCCCTGGCGACAATCTGCTCCCAGAGAGGAGGCTCCCCCAGAGTCGTGCCCAGCTCCATGGGGAGCAGTTCCAGAGCATCGCCCGGTGACTCCGTGACAACTGGTGGAAGCGGTGGGATGTACTGCACCCCGTGAATGGTGCTTCTTGCAGTAAGTGACTGGGGAGCAGTAAAATTAATGGGGATTAACGAGGACCAGGCATGCTGAAGGCTCAGAGAGGGACAGTTTCACGGGGCGAAGAAGCTACACTTAACCCCTGGGAGTATGTGACCAGTGAGAGGGACTGTTGCAGTAATGGGGTCCCCCTGGGGACTGTGGTGAGCAGTCTAAGGGGCAGAGGAGTCTGTGGCTTGATCTTGGGAGAGAGGTGGTGACCTGGAGAAGGGCTGGCACACTAGGGGTTCCTCCTGGAAACCGTGGGGAGCTGAGAACACACAGGCCTGTGAGTCCACAACAACTTGGGAACAGCGAGGTGATGGCCTATCTCCGTCTCCTTAAGAAGGACATTGTAACCCTGTGCAGAAAGAGAGGGTTGAGCATTGGAAAGTTCACCAAAGCACAGTTAATCGTGCAGCTGGAGGATGATGACCCTCTAAGGAGCAGATTCCTGACCCAGATGGGGATACAAGAGGATCTGGGAGCAGCTGGAGAGGTAGCCAGGCATCCCCAAGACTCCTGTCCCTGACCAGACAGGGGTCTCCATGATCGGTTTCCCCATCAGGGGATCGGAGACGGCCGGGATTGGAGCTGAGTCCAAAGGAGAGAGAGGACCGTGAGAGACAGCGAGAGCCTGAACAAGAGCAGCAGCAGCAGCATGAACTGGCGGTGGTGGAGTGGAGAGGCCTAGGGGACCCCCCAGGGGTGAGTGGGGTTAGACCCCGGGGCGCCAGTTCCACAGGGAACCTCGAGACTAAATTGCTGCCCCTGGTTAAGGACGCCCACCTCACTGCCTTTGAGCAGTCTGGCGATTTGAACCAGGGGGATCCTGCGGAAAAGCCCTGGTGTCTAGCTCCCTTGCTGGGTCCCAAGGCCGTAGACTCCGTCAGCCTGATGGATGGGGTGGTGCAACCCCACTAGATGCTGAAGGGCTGTGTGAGCTGGGTGAGGGTCCTTGGGATGAAGCCCCTCGCCCTGCCTATGGCCCAGATCCCTGTGCAGACATAGGAGGGGTTGGGCTGGCTGGTAGTTGGGGTTCTCCAGCATATCAGCTGTGAGACCCTGTTGTGGGGTGACTGTGTCTCTTTGGGACAGGATCCAGGCCCTGTTCCTGTAATGGCTGAGGGTTTGAATTTGAATCCAGGGAAACAATTGGCTAAGATGGAAATGGACAGTGAAAATGCAGATGACCTGGCTGGCAGGGGGGAGGAGCGGCTAGGCTCAGGCTACCTGCCTGCCTGTAACCAGAGCCCTGGGGCTGGGTGGGATGGAGAGATGCTCCCCGCCCCCTTGCACACTGGAGAGGGGGCTCACGCTGGCTCTGATGCTGTAAGGAGAGCAGAGAGCTCGCTGCCTGCCCCACTGGGACAGCAAGGGCAGCGCTGAGCATGGGGGGAGCTGAGACCCCAGCTGAGTTGTGGGACCCACAGGCAGGGCAGGTCAGCTGCCAACCAGCTTTGCCTTGTCCAGAGGTGCTGCTGGGAAGTGATCCCACGGTAGGGAGGGAGCTACCAGGGCCAGGGCTCAGCGTGGCTGTGACCCCAAGCCCAGCCAGTGAGAGGGAACGGGTCCCACTCCCTCCCCCAGCAGCTGAATTCCAGACCGAGCCGCAGAAGGATCCCTCCTTGGAGAAGCTGAGGGAACTTGCTGGCCACAGCGCTGCAAATTCCCTTGCGGAAGGCTGCAGGGAAAGATTCCTATGGGAGAAGGGATTCCTGCACCGGGAATGGGCTCCCCAAGGGGAAGTAGAACTGAGGGGGATGGAGAACTTGGCCCTGGAGTCCATTGATGACACCTGTGTCTTTAGTCAGACCTGGGAGGACCATGTGTCCCAGGTGAGGAGGGTGCTGGGCTGCCTCAAGGAGGCAGGACTGACGGTAAAAGCTGAAAAGTGTAAGGTGGGGATGGCAGAGGTGTCATACCTGGGCCACAAGGTGAGGAGCAGCTGCCCAAGCCCAGAGCCGGCCAAGGTGGAGGCGATCAGAGATTGGCCTGTTCCCCAGACCAAGAAACAGGTCCAGACCTTTATCGGGATGGCAGGGTACTACCGGAGGTTTGTACCCCACTTGAGCTCCCTAGCTGCCCCATCCCTGAGCTTTGTAAGAAGGGGAAGCCAGATGAGGTGGTCTGGACCGAGCAATGCCAGAGGGCTCTCTGTGCACTGAGGGAGGCTCTAATCCAGGGCCTTGTAAATGTGGTAAACCAGATTTTGCCAAGCCCTTTACAGTGTTCACCGATGCCTCGGATGCCGGGTTGGGCGCAGTGCTGATGCAAGCTGATGCTAAGGGGGAGAGACCCCACATCAGGTACCTGAGCAGGACTATGCGGCCATCGAGAAGGAATGCCTGGCCATGGGGCAGGCCCTTAAAAAGCTGCAGCCGTATCTATTGGGCGGCGCTTTACTGTGTATCCTGACCCCTCTCCCCCATGGCCGCATCCAATGAAAGGGGCTGATGCCGAGCAGCTGGTGACAGAGACACCTGGTCAGAGGGTGGCCAAGGTCAAGATGAAAAGGAGTACTTGTGGCACCTTAGAGACTAACCAGTTTATTTGAGCATGAGCTTTCGTGAGCTACAGCTCACTTCATCGGATGCATAGCAAGGTCAAGATGGGGGCTCTTAACCAAGAGAGCCCGAATCACAGCCCTCCAGACTGGAGCACTGGGAGAAGACCTGATCCCAGTTTGACCCCCAGGGGTTTTGGTGTGGCAAAAGGACATGGGCCGCATAAACCTTCCCAAATGCAGCCTGCGAGTGCCATCGAGCATACCTGACCTAAGGGAGGGCGTAAAACTGGAAAGGCCTGGTGTAGCTCCCACCAAGGAATGGGAGAGATGCTGGGGCATCCATGGGTACGTTGGTGGCTTCGAACTTCCCCAGCTCACTGGCTAAAGTGACCCTGCTCAGTCAGTCTCGAAGTGGGGAGAGATGTGACGAAGTGGTAATGTTCTTAATGTTTTCTCTGAGTTTCAATTTGGAGCTGGCTGCTGGCCCTTCCCCCACAGAGGGCATCCCCCCGGCTCACAGCTCCCCCGCAGGCCTGGGGCTGCTGGCCCTTCCTCCATGGAGGGGATCCCCCCCTGACTAACATCCCCCAGCCCTGGGGCTGCCAGCCCTTCCCCCACGGAGGGGATCCTACCAGCTCACAGCCCTCCACCCCCCCAGCCCTGGGGTTGCCGGCCCTTCCCTCGGGTGGGTCGATCGAGATGGGTTGCTGGTTAGAGTTCACGGCACAGCTGGCTGGGTAGCTGGAGCGGCCTGCGGGGAACTAGGCAGACAACGGGTGGGTCGATCTAGATGGGTTGCTGACGAGTGTTCGTGGCACAGCTGGCTGGGTAGCTGGAGGGGGCACATAGGATCTGGCCAGCGGGTGCAGCTGTGGACGGCCGCGCGAGAGCTCAGCTGGCTGGGGGGTAAGCAGAGGAACAGAGGCATGGACAGAGGGAAGGGGGTGAGGACGAGGAAACGTGAGTGAGACAAGCCCTGAGCCGCATGTGTCCATTATGGCCAAGGGACAGAAATAACCCGCAAGGAGCCAAGGAGCAGGATCGGCGGGGGAGGTTTCTTCCAAGGAGCTGGCAGACGTTGAGTGACATCTCGGTGTGCGGCCGCCTCAGCCACTCTCCTAAGTCACCTCTCGGCCTCCCTCCCGCTGCCTCAAGTCAGCAAAAATACCTCCCTGCGCAGAATGCCATATGTGTGCCGGTGCCGGCTGTGATGTCAGGGCAGCTGCCCAATGGGAGCCCAGGGACGGGGCCCGGGAGTCTGCCCCGTGGGCTCCCTCATAAGGACCAGGGACAGCCCCAGTCCCCACTGAGGGTGTCTATACCGGGACAGGTTGGGTGGGCTCCCCTGTCGGATACTGGGCGCCGAGGAGGGCCATGGTCTGCTGAGCGGCAAGGGACGCGAGGTGGGAGACGCTCAGAGACCAACTGATCGGCCGGGGCTTGTGAGGGGCAGAGACAGGCCAAGCCCGGGGGGGACGGGGCTTACAGCGCTGGTGGGGCAGCCATGGAGAACTCCCACGCAAAGACCGTGGAGGAGTGTCTGGCCTACTTTGGTGTGAGTGAGAACTCTGGCCTGACACCTGAACAGGTGAAGAAGAACCTGGACAAATATGGTCACAACGGTAAGTGCTGGCAGCGCCCCGCATCCTCACACACCCGGCTGGACCGGCCACCGGGATGGGGAGAGAGAAGAAGAGGAGAGAGGTGGAGCGAGAAAGAGACTGAGAAAGGAAGAAGGATGGAGAATGAGGAACAGAGAGTTTGATTGTGTATGGGGTGGGGGGGAGAGAGAAATGTCTGGGGCTGGGGAGCGAGAAAGAAGCAGGCAGACATAGATGGAGAGAATGGAACAGGTGGCTAAGGATGCATGGGGTTGGCTGGACACAGAGAGGCAGGGATGGAGCAAGAGACATTGAGTGAGGCTGGCATCAGCCACTGGGCCCTGGGAGGGGTGTAGCAGCGTGAGGGGAGCCAGGTGTCAGGGCAAGAATCAGCAGGGCTCCCGGAGCTGTGTATCAGAGCCCCGGGAGCCGTGTATCGGAGCCAGGAGAGCCGCATATCAGAGCCCCAGGAGTCGCGTATCAGAGCCCAGGGAGCCGCGTGTTGGAGCCAGGGGAGCCATGTGTCGGAGCCTGGGGAGCCGCGTGTCGGAGCCCCAGGAGCCGTGTATCAGAGCCCAGGGAGCCGCGTATTGGAGCCCAGGGAGCTGCATATCGGAGCCAGGGGAGCCACGTATCGGAGCCTGGGGAGCTGCGTATCGGAGTCAGGGTCGGAGCCGTGTATCGGAGCCCGGGGAGCCGCATATCGGAGCCCCGGGAGCTGCGTATCGGAGCCCCGGGGAGCCGCGTATCGGAGCCCGGGGAGCCACATATCGGAGTCAGGGTCGGAGCCTGTCACAGAGAAGCCAAAGATGCAGACACAGGCAAGGCCCAGCCATCCTGGGGACAAGGCAGCTGCTCCTTGGCTAAGAATAACCCGCCTGTAATTCCCTCTGGAATGGATTGGACACCAGAGATGCTGCATGGGGTGGAGGGCATCCTTCACACTGCGCTTCCTGTCCTGGCACAGGGTTAAGGGGAGCCCCTAATGCCCGCGGGGCAGGAAAGTCCTGTGCTGGGCCAGCATGTGTGGAAGTGATGGGTGGCTCAGACTGCAATTGGGGATGGGCATGATCCCAACCGCAACACGGTGCCCCTCCAGCTTCCTGCCACCCCCCAGCCCCACTGGGCTTGGTGCAGGTCCCAGAGCAGCAGGCCAGCGAGCTCGGGAACTCTCAGCCCAGCTTGGGCCACCGCAGGAGGGCATGTGAGTGAGTACTTGTGTGTGAATGAATATGTTTGGCTGCATCTATGTGTGTGAGGGTGTGGTAGTGTGTGTGTGTGTGTGTGTGTGTGTGTGTGTTTGAGGGTGTATAGGTGTGTACGGGTGTGTTTCTGTATGTGTGAAGGCGTGTTCACAAGTGTGTGGGTGTGTGTTACATGTATGTGCAGGTGTGTTCACATGTGTGAGGGCATGTTTACATGTCTGAGGGTGTGTTTACACCAGTGGGCATGTGCGCACCCCATTCTCTGCGTGTCTGTGCAGCCCCAGCTAGGGAAACGTAGGGCCCCGGTACCTCATTTCAGCTGGGCCCACCCCTCTCCCATTTCACCCCATTAATTTTTGGGGGGTCCTGCCCCCCCTTTCCTCCTCCTGTCAGCCCTGTGTGTGTCTCAGTGGGTCATGCACACACACACTCTCCCCTTAGCCTGGCAAAGGCGCCAGGGTTCGAGGCCCCATGCCCTGTGCAACCCTGGGTTGGGTTGTTGTGCCCCAGGCCAATGAACCCATCGGCCCCTGTTTGTGTGGCATGTCCCCTCATTTGGGGCTCGTTCCTATCTCCCCAGCTTGCAGCATGTACTCTGCCCCGGGGGTTCCCCGCTCACAGTGCTAACCAGCCTCTTCTCCTCTCTTCCTTCGCTCCTGCGGCGGTGTCTTCTTGGGCAGAGCTCCCAGCAGAGGAAGGTGAGTCCCAGCCACTGGTGGCCCCAAAACCACAAAGTGCCAGAGCCCATGGCAGCCACTGCCGGCCACATCCTCAAGCCAGCCCCAGCCTCTGTCTAACGGAAACCCTGGGCCCCCACCCATTAATTCAGGGCCACCAGGGCCCACGGCCCCCTCCAATAGCCCAGTGCCCTCCATTGCCCTATAACTTTACCCCTGTGGGCAGCACCCTCAACCCAGTGCCCCCAAGGCCCTCCCCTGCCCCACAACCTGACTCCCCGGCTCTGATCCCCATTCTGGCTCCAGCCCCTGGGACTTGCAGGGCTGCCCGTTTTGGCTGCATGGATTCCTGGAGCTTTCATCACCTGACACAATCTTTAATTCCTGGTGACTCCAGGGCAGTCCTGGAGGTCTGGCACCCTAGTGACTTGGTGTCCCTGCCTCTGACCCGCTGTGTCCCCACACCCAAGGAAAATAGGGGTGGGATCCCTGCCGGGGGGTGGGGGGATCCCTGCTGCTCCCTGACCCTGCCCCACTCCCCAGGCAAGTCCATCTGGGAGCTGGTGGTGGAGCAGTTTGAGGACCTGCTGGTGCGAATCCTGCTGCTGGCGGCCTGCATCTCCTTCGTGAGTGACAGGGGGCTGGGGTCCCAGGGTGTGGGAGGGGCTGCATCTGCTTCGTGAGTGATGGGGCCGGGGGGGGTCCCAGAGTGCTGCAGCTCCATGATTGACTGGGGGGTCCCAGAGGGCTGGGGGAGAGGCTATGGTGGGAAGGGAGCTCTCTATGTATAACATGGGAACTGAGGAGTAAATTTTAGTGTGAGAGGCTGGTATGTCCTGGGACACCCATTGGGGTAGAGACCGGAAGTCAGGACTCCTAGGTTCTATCCCTGGCTCTGAGATGGGAGCAGGGTCTAGTGGTTAGATCAGGGGGGACTGGGAGTCAGGATTTCTGGATTCTATTCCTGACCCTGCCACAGGCTCTCTGTGCCTCAGTTTCCCCCTTTTGAGCAGGGCAGGGTGAAGTCTAGATCACTCCCGTGTGCAAAGTACTGGGAGATGCTGGGGGACAGGTGTCCCTGGGGAAGGGCCAGGGGTACGGTCCCACCCCACTCCGTCCAGGCCCCACGCTGTGTCTCTGTGGCAGAGGTCCTGGGGGCCCGGGGCTCCTCAGGCCAGGAGGGGAGCAGGCTTTGGGAGTCGTCTTGCATCGTCCTTCACCATGACCTTTCTGTGCGGAGGCCTGGCCCAGGCCCGCCCGGAATTCAGTCTTGAAGGATTCAGTATCGGCTCCGGAGAGGCAGCATCTCAAGTGTCGGCAGCTGGGCCAGGGCTGCGGGTGGAAAGAGGGAGCCAGGGCTCGGGAGTGGAAGGAGGGAGGCCCAGGGCTTCGTCTGGCAGGTGTTAAAGAATGGGAGACCCTGCCTGGATAGGCAGTGGGGGGGGGAGGAGCCCCTCCCCCACGTGATTCTCCCCCCATGTGGCTCCATTAGCCCTCCTCCCATGTCCCCTTGATCTTGATATGTACTGGGGGGGGGGAGGGTGGTGACAGCTGGGCCCCCCGTCCGCTTGCGTGAGTGCAAGAGGCCTGTAAACTGATCTCAATCTCACTGGGCCTTGGATGAAACCTGAGTGGGCACAGTTGGGCCCAGCCTGGGCAAGGCTGCCCCATCCCTGTGTGTAACTGTGTGTGTTTGGCAGGTGGGGGCGGGGGGAGAGGGGGCTGATGTCTGTGCAAAAGTGGGAGACACTTGGGGGGATCTGTGTGAGTGTGTACACACACGTGTGGCTGTTTTGCTGCGGGGGGGAGTTAGAGAGCTGGCCCCTGTGTCTGAGGAGGTGTGCATTGTGCTGCACGTGTGCATGCCTGAGGGTGTGTCTGTGCAGGAGTGCTTCGCTTGGTAGGGTGGGGTGTGTCTGTGCAGGGGGTGTGTGTGAAATCCAGTTATTCCCTGAGTCAGAGCAGCAGGCGGTGACACCCCAGCACCTCAGGAGCCCTGGGACAGTAAACCTGCAGCTAACCAAGCTGATTGTGACCAGGTAGAGGGGATGGGCCAGAAATGGAAGCTATTTTGGGATAAAATAGATTGATGAGTGTGTATGGAGATAGATTAGATTAGATTAGATTAGATTAGATTGGGTGGATGGGGATAGATAGATAGATAGATAGATAGATAGATAGATAAATTAGATGGGGTATATGACGAGATCCCTGGGGTGCAACGTGGCACTGTGGGACCGCTGTGTCCTCTTACCTCACTAAGCTGGATTGTCTCTCACAATGCCTTACTGATGACAAGCAGCAAACCTCTCCCATGCTGTTTTCACTGAACAGGTAATCATCAAGTGATCCTTATCTTTTTTGAGATGGGGTGACCACATCTGCAGGCAGTATTCAAGAAGTGGGCGTACTATGGATTTATATAGAGGCAACATGATATTTTCTGTCTTATTATCTCTCCCTTTCTTAATGATTCCAAACATTCTGTTCGCTTTTGTGATGGCTGCTGCGCATTGAGGGGATGTTTTCAGAGAACTCTCCACAATGGCTCCAAAATCTGCTTCCTGAGTGGTAACAGCTAATTTAGACCCATCATTTTATATGTATAGTTGGGTTTATGTTTTCCAATGTGTATTACTTTGCATTTATCAACACTGAATTTCACCTCCGTTTTGTTGCCCAGTTACCCAGATCCTTTTATAATTCTTCACATTCTGCCTGGGATTTAACTATCTTGAGTAGTTTTGTATCATCTGCAATTTTTTCCACCTCATTGTTTACCCCCTTTTCCAGATCATTTATCAATATGTTGAATAGGACTGAGCCCAGTACAGACCCCTGGGGGACACCACTATTTACCTCTCTCCATTCTGAGAACTGACCATTTATTCCTACCCTTTGTTTCCTCTCTTTTAACCATTTACAGATACATGAGAGGACCTTCCCTCTTATCCCACGACAGTTTACTTTGCTTAAGAGCCTCTGGTGAGGGACCTTGTCAAAGGCTTTCTGAAAATCTAAATTCATTATATCCACTGGATCCCTCTTGTCCACATACTTGTTGACCTCCTGAAAGAATTCTAGTAGATTGGTGAGGCATGATTTCTCTTAACAAAAACCGTGTTGACTCTTCCCCAACATATGTTCATCTATGTGTCTGACAATTTTGTTCTTTACTGTAGTTTCAACCAGTTTGCCCAGTACTGAAGTCAGACATACCGGCCTGTGATTGCCGGAGTCTCCTCTGCAGCCCTTTTAAAAAATTGGCATCACATTAGCTATGCTCCAGTCATTTGTTACAGAAGCTGATTTAAATCATAGGTTACAAACCACAGTTAGTAGTTCTGCAATTTCACATTTGAGTTCCTTCACAACTCTTGGGTGAATACCATCAGGTCCTGGAGACTTATTACTGTTTAGTTTATCAATTTGTTCCAAAACCTCCTCTAAAGACACTGCAATCTTGGACATTTCCTCAGATCTGTCACCCAAAAAGAATGGCTCAGGTTTGGGAATCTTCCTCACAACCTCAACAGTGAAGGCTGATGCAAAGAATTCATTTAGTTTCTCTGCAATGGCCTTATCGTCCTTGAGTGCTCCTTTAGCATCTCGATCGTCCAGTGATCCCACTGGTTGTTTAGCAGGCTTCCTGTTTCTGATTAACTTAAAAACATTTTTGCTATTACTTTTTGATTCTTTGGCCAGCTGTTCTTCAAATTCTTTTTTGGCTTTCCTACTTGTATTTTTATACTTCATTTGCCAGAGTTCATGCTCCTTTCTATTTTCCTCACTAGGATTTAACTTCCACTTTTTAAAGGATGCCTTTTTACCTCTCACTGCTTCTTTTACTTTGTTGTTTAGCCACGGTGGCTCTTTTTTGGTTCTCTTACTATGTTTTTTAATTTGGGGTATACATTTAAGTTGAGCCTCTATTATGGTGTCTTTAAAAAGTTTCCATGAAGCTTGCAGGGGTTTCACTTTTTGCCCTGTACCTTTTAATTTCTGTTTAACTAACTTCCTCATTTTTGTGTTGTCCTCCTTTCTGAAATTAAATGCTACAGTGTTGGACTGCTGTGGTGTTTTCCCTGCCACAGGGATGTTAAATTTCATTATATTATGGTCACTATTACCAGCTCTATTCACCTCTTGGACCAGATCCTGTGCTCAATTTAAGACTAAATCAAGAATTGCCTCTCCTCTTGTGAGTTCCAGGACTAGCTGCTCTAAGAATCAGTCATTTAAGGTGTCAAGAAGATTTATCTCTACATCCCTTCCTGAGGTGATATGTACCCAGTCAGTATGGGGATAGTTGAAATCCCCCATTATTATTGAGTTTTTTATTTTTATAGCCTCTCTAATCTCCCTGAGCATTTCACAGTCACTATCACCATCCAGGTCAGGTGGTCGGTAGTATCTCCCTACTGCTATCTATCTATCTATCTATCTATCTACCCATACACCCCTGGATCCTGGGCAGGGTCTGTGCAGCACTTGGCTTAAGGGGGCTCCTGATCTCAATTGAGGTCTGTGCAGCACCTGGGACAAGACTCCATTATAATAGAAATACCCAAGAGAGTAATGAGTATTGGGAGCTAGGTAGCTACCTGCGGGAGTGTGAGGTAGGGTGTTGTGCGCTGTGTGTGCGAATGGGAAGGACTATAATGCTCCGAGTGATGGGCTGGGGTGTAATATTTGCAGAGTGTGTGTGTGTGTGTGTGTATGTGGGGAGATCTGTGTGGGATGTATGTGAGAGAGAGACACATGTAGTTCTGGGGGTATGGAGGAGGGTGTAGTGCTCTGGCTGTGTGTTTAAGAAGCTGTAGTGCTCTGGGCATCTGTGGGAGGTGTGCAAGTGTGTAGCTAGGTGGGGGAAGGAGAGAGGTGTAGCACTATGTGTGTGTGTGTGTGAGGGAGAGAGAGTGAGGGTGTAGAACTGTATGTGTGTCCGGGGGAGGATGTAGAGTTGTGGAGAGGTGTAGCACTTTTGCTATGTGGCGTGAAGGGTGTAGTGCTCTGGCTGTGTGTCTAAGTGGGTGTAGCCCTCTATGGGGGGAGGGTGTAGCTCTGTGGAGGAGAGGGGAGAGGTGCAGCACTGTGTAAGTGTGTAGTTCTGTGTGTGCGTGTGGGAGAATATAGTGGGGAGGGGTCTCTCTGGCCATGTGGGTGAGAAGGGTGCAGCTCTGTGGAGGTGGAGGGGGAGTAAGGAGTGTAGCTCTCTGGTCATGTGGGTGGGAGGGGCGTAGAACTCTGTGTGGGGAGGGTCATGGTGAAGGTCTGGGCTATGGCTGTGGGTGGAAGGGGTGTAGCATTTAAGGGTGCGTGGGCGTGTGTGAGAGGGTGTAGCTGTGTGAAGGAGGGGAACGGAGAGCTGTAACTCCCTGGTCATATGGGTGGGAAGGGTGTAGCACTCTGGGTTTGTGTAGCTCTGTGGAGGAGGGGAAGGGAGGGCTGTAGCTCTCCAGCCATGGGATGGGAAGGGTGACTTGTGCTGTGCATGGGGAGCTCTGTAGGTCACACAGACGTGACCTGGCTGTGGCTCTGCCCCTCATAGGTGCTGGCCTGGTTTGAGGAAGGCGAGGAGACGATCACTGCGTTCGTGGAGCCATTTGTCATTCTCCTGATCCTCATCGCCAATGCCATCGTAGGAGTCTGGCAGGTAACCAGGGGCCAGCGACCACCCCCTCTATGTGCTAAGCAGGGTCAGGCCAGATCAGTATCTGGATGGGAGACTGCTGAAGTGACCCGGGAGATAGCGCAGGAGACTTAGAAGTGGTCACTGACATCAATGTCTCATCCCAGAATGGGGTTCCATCTTGGCACTGGGCGATGGGCCCCTGTGTAAACAGCCACGTGCACCACCCCAGAGGTGGCCGCACCTCAACACCAAGTGATGGATTGCTGTGTAAACAGCCAACAGCAACCCAACCCACATCTCATTGCCGGTTGAGGGGGTCTCAGTTCACCCAGCCCCCGGGGGGCTGTGGGCAGGTGGGCGTGACTTTTTGTGCTGCCCTGGCAGGAGAGGAACGCTGAAAACGCCATTGAGGCCCTGAAGGAGTATGAACCCGAGATGGGCAAGGTGTACCGCGCAGACAGGAAGTCTGTGCAGAGAATCAAGGCCCGGGACATGGTCCCCGGCGACATCACCGAGGTGGCTGGTGAGTGTGTGGCAGTGAGCACATCAAGGTGCTGAAGGCACCATGGAGCAAATGGCACGGGGCATCCTCGGGCGACGGTTAAACACACCCTGTGTACTGAGGGTTGAAGGGTCGGGGTGACGTCCCAACCATGCTGTTGCCATGATTACCCACAATGCCCTTGGAGGGTCGCCAATGCTCCTCACCCGTCCCCTCTGCGAGGGTGTCGGGGCTGTGGGGGCTGGCTGAGCAGGGCCTCCCAGCCTCTCTCGGCCTTGTTTACTGCCTGGCCCCAGCCTGCCCTGACCCTGGCTTGTGGGGCAGACGCAGCCTCATTCTCCCCGGGCTGAGAGGCGGGTGTTTGGGAACAGACAGTCCCTGGCCCCGGCTGAAAGCGGAGCTCCGTGGAATCCCCTTTGCGCTGCACTTGTTCAGTGACAGGTGTTCCCGGGCCTGGGCTTCAGCCAACTGCCCCCCCTCCCGCCTGGGGGGAGAGACCCTGTGTCCCCCGCCCTGGCCCCATCTCCACCCCTCCCTGCAGGCTGGGGGGTGGCCTTATATCCCCCTTCCCAGTGCCCCCCAGCCGTGCCAGCCAGCCAGCCGGGAGCCCTGACCTCGCCATCTCCTTGAGAGCCCCCTGGGCAAAGAGGGGGGGCTGAGGCGCCGGGCGCTCCTTCTATGGGCAGTGCCAAGCGGCCGGGGCAGCAGGAATGTGATGAGCCAGGGTTACGAGGACATGGCCAGCAGGACGTAGAGGGCACTAAGGAGGGGGAGGAGGGAGACACTTACTGAGCTGACAGGAAGGGTCCCAGCGGAGAGGGGCAGCTAGGGTTACACTGCTGGGGGGCCTGATCCCCGCCTGGAATAGCGGGGCTGGTGCCCCGGCTAGGGGTGGACAGGGAGAAAAGATCCAGTATTTCCTCTCCCTGTATAACCTCTTCCACACCCCTGGCTGTCTGGCTCCCTCCCTCGGTGTGGTCTCCTGGTGTTGTGTGTTGCTGACACGCAGGGGCCGTGTCCCCCCAGCTGCTGCTCCAACACTCTCAACCCCGGCCCTGGGGAATTCAGTGCCTTGTACCCCAGGGATGAGCTGGGCCAAAGTCACACAGCCCCCTCACCCTTTTGCCCTGAGCGTCCCCTGCAGCCCTGCTGAGAGGGGGTGGAGTGCAGGGTCTGCCCTCCAGACTCTGGTAGTGGGGACACTCCTTCCCCCGTGTCCATCCATCACAGCGTGTCCTGTGCCTCTCCCTGCAGTGGGTGACAAGGTGCCAGCTGACATCCGGATCATCTCCATCAAATCCACCACCCTGCGTGTGGACCAGTCCATCCTGACAGGTACAGGGCCTGGTGGGGGGCAAACCAGCCTGGGAGCTGGGCTGCGGGGAAAAGAACTGGGGTGGGGGCTGGGCTGGTGCGGGAAGGACTGGGTTGGGGGCCTAAGGACGGCAAATCTGGTCTGGGGGGGACAGAACTGCGGGGCAGGCATGAGAAATTCAAGCTTGTGATTGTGAGTCTGTAGCCGTGGGGGATAACAGTAGCCAGTGCAGCAGGTCTGTGAGTGTCTGGGGGGGTGTACGCTGGGGGGGGTGTCTGGGAGGTGTTTGTGTGGGTGTCACTGTGTGTGTGTGGCGGTGTCTCTCTGGGTGAGTTTCCATGTGTCTGTCTGTCTGACTGTCCATGTGTCTGTCGGTGGGTGAGTGGGTCTCGCTGGGGTGGAGGAGGGCGTCTCTAAGTTCCTGTTCCGCTCCCTGTGTGTGTGTGTGTGTCTGGGCCTGTTTGCGTCTGTGGGTGCCTATCTGTCCATGTAGTGGGGATGTCGGGTGTCTGTCTGGCAGGACTCCTGGTGCCCTCATCCCATGTGCTCAGCCCTCTCTGCTCCTCCTGCCAGGTGAGTCTGTCTCCGTAATCAAGCACACGGAACCTGTCCCAGACCCTCGTGCTGTCAACCAGGACAAGAAGAACATGCTCTTCTCAGTGAGTGTTGCATGAGGGCTGGAATATCGCTTCCCCCATGCTGAGGACTGCCCCTCTTCCCCCCAGCCAGAGATCTGTCCCCCACGTCACCCCCGTCATGGACTCCCAGGCCCTGTGGTCTCTCTCAGCTCCGTACGGCCCCTGGGAGGAACCCCCTTCAGTGTGACAGCCCTTCTCGGGGGTCCACTCTCTCTCGGGGGTTAAGCCCTGGGCTCCGGCGCCTCCTGGCACTGCACCTCTCTGAGCCTTCAGCACACCCGTCTCTGCCGTGGGCCCCCTCAGGGAGTCCCCTCGCTCTGGCCCCCCGGGGCCTCCACCCCCAGAGGGAGCTATGCCCCCCGATCTCCAGCCTGCAATGACTCAGCCAGCGTAACACAGGAGGTTTATTGAGCATCTGAACCCAGCACAGGCAGTTCTCAGGGCCCTCAGGCCTGGCCAGTCTCAGCACCATCCAGCTGGGTCTGTCCCCATTGAGGTGGGCTCCGGCTGTTCTCTCTCCCCCGAGTCCAGCAGCCCGCTCCTTCCAGCCGAGCCTCTTATATCACCTCTCCCCTTGGCCCCTCCTTGTCCTTTGTGTTCGGTCCTGGGCAAACAGATCACCTGGGACTAGTGGTGCAAGTAGAAATCATTTCTTGCCCGTACTACACTCATGGGAGGGACACAAGCGGGCATGTGACCTCCCCAAGTGACCCTCCATGTGACTCCTCTCTGCCCTGCCCCCAGCCCAGGGCCCCCATGCTCTGCCCGTCTCCTCCGACACCCCCCCTTACATGTCTAAAATTTTATGCTTTGGGCCCCTGGTGCCACCTGTACTTCCAGGTGTCATTGAGGATCCAGCAGCACCCCAAATTGAAAAATTCTTAAATGAAAGAAGGATAGGAGGGATAATCACCCCACTTTCCCTTAACATGCTATCAGTGCCTCCCTTATGTTCAAATTAAGCTTCTGCCAGCTTGCCTTTATCTAAGTATTGCTCTCCGCCAGGCACTAGGAAAGCAAAGATGCTGCACCATCTGAGTTTGATGGAAAAGAGGCATAGAACTGTGTGTGCCATGTACATCTTGATAGGACTACAGCCCAAATTGTTTTATTATTTTCCTCAGCATGACATATAGGAGGGGAAATCAGAATCAGCCTGGCAGAACATTCATAAGAACTGTCTCTGGACAGATAAGCAATTGATCAAAATTACATTCTCTGATCTCTGGGGCCAAATCCTGTTCCCATTGAAATCAAAAGGAGTTTTGCTATTGAGTTCAATGGGAGCAGGCTTTGACATTTGGAGAGGAAAGAACAAAACCACTCAAGCAAGGGCTACGTTGCTTATACCACAGCTGTCAAAGGCTGCTGACTCCTGAGAAAGTCAGCAAACATCTGTTCTTTGTCCATTGCAAGGGAGAAATCAGCAATCAATGAGGTTAGAACAGTCTCTGTACCATTTCCAGCTCATAAGTCCATCTGCAAAGGATCAAGGAATATCAAGGCTCCAGATTACCTTAAAGTCCTCAGTCCCTTGGTTAGAATGCTCCCATTAGTGTATGTTCATAGCCCAGAGGCTGGAGCAGGAAAGAGGACAGAGCAGGAAAGGCAAAACAGATATGTTTCCAGACCAGGGCCTTTTAGCTTCTGCCAAGTGCCAAGTAAAGGGAAATCTATTCTCACTGTGAAAGATGGTGTTTGGAGTCACATGGGCAACTTACATGTCCATCACCCCCACCCATATTCTAGTTAGAACATTCACAAAAAGTCCATTAAGTGTAGACAGGCATTTTCCAGGGTCCAGTGTGAGCTAAGTATTCCTTAATGGGCAATTCAGCTTGACTTGTCCCTTCATGTGCTGGCTAAATACCTTGTGGGCATTACCACAGGAGCAAACATGTAGTAAACATAGCTAATATTCATAACTTCAGATACCAAGATGAATACACATGCATAGAAAGAGCATAATCATAAGTACCAGTTATTTCACCTACATGACTAGTCCCAAAAGAGATTCTGAAAAATCACACCACGTACCTGAGACCCTCTGTGCCAGCACCAGGCCCCGCTGGAGTTTTATCTGTTATGTAACAACAGAGATGGAGCCAGTGACACGACTCCATTTAGCCTAAAGGGGCAAGGTTAATTTTGAGCTGTTCAGGTGTGACTGCATCTTTAGTCCATGAGGGCAGACTGGCTGGCCGCCATTCAGGTTAATGGGCTTCAATGTTCCTTTGCAGTTAACTTTTTAATGTTCATAAACCTGGTATGTGCTGAGGTAGTTTAAAGCATAACACAGGTTTTTAGGTTTTCAAATCTGTGAACCTCTGCCTCTTTGAAATTTTATTATTATTATTATTATTATTATTTTGCTGGTCATAATGTGGGAGGTGTGACAAGTTGGGTCACAGAATCCCCCTTGCGACTGTCATCTGATGTGCTGAGACTACCTCTGAGCCTGTTTTCTCTGCCAGTTTGGGCCTCCAGAACCCTGCTTTGTTGAGCCAGACACGCCAGCCTGCTGCAACACAGACCCACGGTCTGACCCACACCCCCAAAGCTGCGACTTAACTGAAAATGGCTTAGCAAGTGCTCCTGTCTCTAACACCCAGACACCCAGCTCCCAATGGGATCCAAACCCCAAATAAATCTGTTTTACTCTGTATAAAGCTTATACAGGGTAAACTCATAAATTGTCCACCCTCTATAACATTGATAGAGAGACATACACAGCTGTTTGCTCCCCCAATATTAATTGCTTACTCTGGGTTAATTAATAAGCAAAAGAGATTTTATTAAGAATAACAGGTAGGATTTAAGTGGTTCCAAGTAATAACAGACAGAACAAAGTAAGTTACCAAGGAAAAAAAACAAAACACGTAAGTATAAGCCCAATACATTAAGAAACTGATTACAGATAAAATCTCACCCTCGGAGATGTTCCAATAAGCTTCTTTCGCAGACCTTCCTGGTCTGGGCCCAATCCTTTCCCCTGGTACAGTCCTTGTTCCAGCTCAGGTGGTAACTAGGGGATTTCTCATGACTGGAACCTCCTTTGTTCTGTTCCAACCCTTATATAGCTTTGGCACAAGGTGGGAATCTTTTGTCTCTCTGGGTCCTCACCCCTCCTTCTAAATGGAAAAGCATCAGGTTTAAGATGGATTCCAGTACTAGGTGACATGGTCACATGTCCTGTGAGACCTCAAGCCTTCATTCTTCCTGGCCTGACTCACAGGAAGGCTTGCAAGTAAACAGAGCCATTTACAACCAATTGTCCTAGTTGATGGGAGCTATCAAGATTCCAAACCACCATTAATGGCCCACACTTTGCATAATTACAATAGGAACTCAGAGTTGTATTTAATATTTCTAGTTTCAGATACAAGAGTGATACATTTATACAAGTAGGATGACCACACTCAGTAGGTTATAAGCTTTGTAATGGGTTTCAGAGGGGTAGCCGTGTTAGTCTGTATCAGCAAAAACAACGAGGAGTTCTTATGGCACCTTAGAGACTAACAAATCTATTTGAGCATAAGCTTTCGTGGGCTAAAACCCACTTCATCAGATGCATGATACCTTACATGAGACCTTTTGCATGAAGCATATTCCAGTTACATTATATTCATACTCATTAGCATATTTTCTTAAAATCATATGGAGTGCAACATCACAGGAGGGTATCCTCTCCTCCCTCTGCTCATGAGGTTATGTACGTGTCTTGTAGCACTCTTCTGAACACCAGTTGGAAGGATTTTTTTTTTCAGTAAGTGTGGACTGATTCTTTTCTCTTAGAAGGCATGTATTTTTTTCAGGTTCACGCTGATTAACACAGAAAACAATTGGGGCTGTTAAACTTTCTTCAAATTCCATAGAAAATTAAGTTCAGCTATATTTTCCAGTACAGTGATAAAATGGCTGTTTGTATATACAAATATCAACATGCTTAACTACTGACTTTCCCCCAAAGTATGTAGTATTTTAGTCTGTTTATATGGAATATGGGAGTGAGGTGAGGAGCCATTTCAGCATATGTATGACTTATTAAAAAACAAATTTTAAGTAAAACTGTATCCTAAACTGCATTATGGTATTGTACCCAACCATTGAATTTCAATGGGAGATTCAACTTCCTTTATAGGAACAAAACAGACTCCTGAATCTCTTACCACAAAAGTGGTCCAGACATGCAAATAGGCCCATTCACTTCAATGGGATTGATCAAATGATTAAGGGTTTACAGGATTAGATTCCAAGTTTGTAAATTGTTCTGGATGACAATGCCTGAGCTGTCAGATCAGAAGGAGCTTCCCTTTGACTAAAGGTGGGCAGATGAGTGATACGTCTTAGCTCTGTTGCTAAGAGGAGGGACATATTTCAGCAAAGTTCTTGGCAGATTCCTGAGGCAGCTGGTTTAAGGTCATCAGTGTCGAGCATTATGCTCTTCACTTATAGTTCTCTCACCCACAAAGATGGAAAATAAGGCATTTTTTAAATTTGTTTTGCTGCTCCAGTTCCAGTTAGCAAAATGCATGTTAGACTAGTTTGGCTGTAAAGAATTCTAGGTACACTGGGGACAACACCTGATTCCTGTCAGGCTGCAGAATTGGACTGACATCAGAATCCAAACATCCTTTTGTCAGTAAAAAGAAAAGGAGTACTTGTGGCACCTTAGAGACTAACCAATTTATTTGAGCATAAGCTTTCGTGAGCTACAGCTGATGAAGTGAGCTGTAGCTCACGAAAGCTCGTGCTCAAATAAATTGGTTAGTCTCTAAGGTGCCACAAGTACTCCTTTTCTTTTTGCGAATACAGACTAACACGGCTGTTACTCTGAAACCTTTTGTCAGTGCAAGCATTCCTCTAATGATTTGGACTTGATGTGATGCAGTATGAATGTCACGGATAATTCAGACCAATGGGGAGAAACAGAATCAAAAACACTGTTTAAACACCTTCCGTTCCCCTCTCTCCCACTCCTCCCCTCTTGAGGTCTCCTGGCCAATTTAACAGCACAATACATATGCTAACAAACTTAAACAAAGCCTTTGTTTAAGTTTGTTAGCATATTCATTGTGCTGTTAAAGCCATATAAAGAATGAATGCCCTCCCTAGCCACGTTCTGCTCCTTTAAGGAGCAGAGCGCAGCTCCACCCCCATCTCTGGAGGGTCGGGGCTACCCCCAATACCTGCTAAAATCTCTTGCTGGTACTGCCTGGGACCCCCTCTCTTCCATCCTTTGTTCCCCTTTGGCTGGAACTGGCTGGTCAGGTCACCGGGGTCCTGTCTCCTCAGCCCATTGTCCTCCCAGTGGCTTGAACCGGCTGACTTCCAAACTGGAGGGTGGGGAGGGTTCACAGCCACCAGTTGCTAGGGTACCCAATCTCCAGGCCATTGTCTGGGATCCAGGCTGCTAGGCGAGGTCGCACGTGGTCCTCTGCAACAACAAACACCCTCACCCACCCCCTTGTTCCACATGCAGCACACAGGAAAACTGAGGCACCCACAGTGTTCATGCAAACCATTAAGAAAACACCCCACTTTGTGTCATCCCCACCCTGCACCCCAGCTGGAGTCACTCCCACCCTGCACTCAGCCAGAGAGCTACCCCCCCAGGTCACCCCCACCCTGTACCACAGCCAGAGAGCTTCCCCTGGGTTACCCCAACCCTGCACCCAACCAGAGAGCTACCTCCAGGGTCACCCCCAACCTTCACTGAGCCAGAGAGCTACCCCCGGGTCACCCCCAGCCTGCATCTAGCCAGAGAGCTACCCCCCAGGTCACCCACACCCTGTACCCCAGCCAGAGAGCTATCCCCGGGTTTCCCCCACCCTGCATCCAGCCAGAGAGCTACTCCCCAGGGTCGCCCCCAGACTAGAGACCTGCCCTTGGGGGTCACCAATGCCCCCAGCCATGCTGGCCAGACAGAGCTTTGCCCCAGTCCCCTGTTTTGGGCTCCACAGGGTCTCCATGCATACCCCCTGTTTGTGCTGCTGCTCCTCCTCCCCTGCCAACACCCCTCACTGCCTCTCCCTGCAGGGCACCAATGTGGCAGCTGGCAAGGCTGTGGGCATAGTCATTGCCACAGGGGTGAGCACCGAGATCGGGAAGATCCGGGACGAGATGGCAGCCACGGAGCAGGACAAGACGCCGCTGCAGCAGAAGCTGGATGAGTTCGGGGAGCAGCTCTCCAAGGTCATTTCGCTCATCTGCGTGGCCGTCTGGCTCATCAATATCGGCCACTTCAACGACCCCGTCCACGGCGGCTCCTGGATCCGCGGTGCCATCTACTACTTCAAGATCGCCGTGGCCCTGGCTGTGGCCGCCATTCCTGAAGGTCAGTCTGTGTGTCTGCGGGGCCTAGGGTCTGCCTGCTCTTCGGAGCCATTCCAGGGCCCGAGTGTCCGGGCTCCATCTGCAGCCCTCTGGAGATGAACAGATTCCAGCTGTTCCCAGCCCTGATCCTTCCCGGTCCAGAGCAGGCCCTGGCAGTGACTCCATGGTAACACGCTGGACGTTAACCTCTGCTCCCCTCCCCTGCAGGTCTCCCAGCAGTCATCACCACCTGCCTAGCCCTGGGCACCCGCCGCATGGCCAAGAAGAACGCCATTGTCCGGAGCTTGCCATCTGTGGAGACGCTGGGCTGCACCTCAGTCATCTGCTCCGACAAAACCGGCACCCTCACCACCAACCAGATGTCTGTGTGCAAGGTAAGGGGCGCCCTCCCTCCCTGGACAGCCCCCCCATGTGTCCCTGACCGCATCCCCGTGGGCCGCCAGCCCTGACCCTGTCTCTCTGTGTCTCTTGGCAGATGTTTGTCGTTGAGAAGGTGGAGGGAGATGTCTGTTCCCTGAATGAGTTGAGCATCACCGGATCCACCTACGCCCCTGAGGGAGAAGTGTGAGTGGCCCCCGATATCCCCCTGACATCCTACGTCCCCTGACACTCCCAACTTCAGCATCCCTCATGGCCCCTGACCCCAGCATCCACCATGGCCCTTGACATCCCCAACCCCAGCACCCCCTGACCCCTGACATCCCCCTAACCCCAGCATGCCCCATGACTCTTGACATTCCCATGACCCCTGTGTGACACGCCCCAGGGTAAAACCTGAACCACTAAACTGCTGTGTCCCCTTAACTCTCCAGCCCACGGTGCCTCTTTCACAGCCTTGCTAATGACAAGCAGCTTCTCTAGACTCTGCGCACACACAGCCATTAGCATGTACAGTCACTCCCAGAAAAGTTACATGAGTGTGCTCCCAACCACTCCTGAACTACGACCTTCAAATTCTTAGCCCCAGCCTTGCACCCGAGAAATGTGCATCTTACACTGCTCAGGACCCCCACCCCGAACAGTGTACGCTCGTGAATAGTCCATCATTCCATCAAAGGGAATGATCATGCACCAGCCTTGTTAACCTGACTAGAGATTCCCCAAACACTTCAACTGGTTTAGATAAAACAATAAAACCAGTTTATTAACCAGAGAACAAGAGAGTTTAAGTGATTATAAGTGTTAAGGCACAAAGGTCAGAATGGGTTACAGAAGAAATACAAGATTAACACACATCTATTTCCTAAACTTTACCCAGGCTAATAGTTTTAAACCAAAAAGGTTTCTCTCACCCAAAAACTTTCAGCAATCTGTGCTAATTGGAAAGCCTCCCAACCAGGACCCCCACCCCCAGTTCTCCTATTGTCTTTCAAGTGGTCTTGCTGCCGTGAGTGGAGGTGGGGGAGGAGAGGTAATTTGTGTGTTGTGTGTTCTCTATTCTTATACCCCAACCCCTTGTGCTGGAGAAATCCTTGCTGGGTCATGGGGTTAGGCAGTTCCATTGCATATGTAGTCTGTAAAGTGTCCTTCATATGAATTGTAAATTCTTTTGTCTATACCTTCCCCCCTTCTTTTGAATGCCCGATTAAACAGGTAATGGCTCTTGAGCGCTTGTGCTCAGTCTTTTTTGTTTTTTTCTGGAGAGCTAGTCATAGATTCATAGATATTAAGGTCAGAAGGGACCATTATGATCATCTAGTCCGACCTCCTGCACAACGCAGGCCACAGAATCTCACCCACCCACTCCTGCGATAAACCTCTCATTTATGTCTGAGCTATTGAAGTCCTCAAACCATGGTTTAAAGACTTCAAGGAGCAGAGAATCCTCCAGCAAGTCTATGGGTGTTCTCCAGAATTACAACATATTTTAGCAACACACTTACAGTAAAAGCTCATCATTTTACATGCAGTGCTTTTATATACCTTTTAATGGGACAACGATGTTCAGCAGATTATGAGTTTTCAAATAATACCTCACAAGGTATACTTTGTACAAAATTATATAATAACCATATAAAAGTGCTGAACATGGCAGTACAGGATGTCACACCCTGACTCTCCCAACCCCAGCATCCCCCATGACCCCTGACATCCCTAACTCCAGCATCTCCCATGACCCAAACCCCCAGTATCCTCAGCCACCGTGCAACCCCCACAGTCCCACCATCCCCATGACTCCACTCTGCCGCTGACTTCCCCTCTGGGGCAATCTGTCACCATCCTTCATTGCTGCCTCTTGGTGTCCCCTCTCTCCCCCATCTCTGTGTGTCCCTGTCCTCCCTCCCCTTCCTCATCTCTGTGCACCCCCCTTTCTTTCCCACATCTCATCTCCCCCTCACTCCCCTACCCTGTGTCTCTGCAGGCTGAAGAATGACAAGCATGTGAAGGCTGGGCAGTACGATGGGTTGGTTGAACTGGCCACTATCTGTGCCCTCTGCAATGATTCCTCCCTGGATTACAATGAGGTGAACACCCCACATCCCGCCTGGGTCACCCTGCACCCCCAGGTCACCCTGCAACCCCCATTCTCCATCACACCTGCGTGACCCTGCACCCCCCATTCCCCACATCCCGCCTGGGTCACCATGCACCCTCCATTCCCCACCCCGCCTGGGTCACTCTGCACCCTCCATTCCTCACATCCCGCCTGGGTCACCCTGCACCCCCCCAGGTCACCCTGTCTGGGTCACCCTGCACCCCCCATTCCTAACCCTGCCTGGGTCACCCTGCACCCCCCATTCCCCACATCCCACCTGGGTCACCCTGCACCCACCAGGTCACCCTGCAACCCCCATTCTCCATTACACCTGCGTGACCCTGCACCCCCCATTCCCCACCCAGCCTGGGTCACCCTGCACCCCCCATTCCCCACATCCCGCCTGGGTCACCCTGCACCCCCCAGGTCACCCTGCCAGGGTCACCCTGCACCCCCCATTCCCTGCCGCGCCTGGGTCACCCTGCACCCCCCAGGTCACCCTGCAACCCCCATTCTCCATTACACCTGCGTGACCCTGCACCCTCCATTCCCCACCCTGCCTGGGTCACCCTGCACCCCCCATTCCCCACCCTGCCTGGGTCACCCTGCACCCCCCAGGTCACCCTGTCTGGGTCACCCTGCACCCCCCAGGTCACCCTGCAACCCCCATTCTCCATCACACCTGCTTGACCCTGCACCCCCCATTCCCCACCCAGCCTGGGTCACCCTGCACCCCCCATTCCCCACATCCCGCCTGGGTCACCCTACACCCCCCAGGTCACCCTGCCTGGGTCACCCTGCACCCCCCAGGTCACCCTGCAACCCCCATTCTCCATTACACCTGCGTGACCCTGCATCCTCCATTCCCCACACTGCCTGGGTCACCCTGCATCCCCCATTTCCCACCCCGCCTGGGTCACCCTGCACCCCCCCATTCCCTGCCCCGCTTGGGTCACCCTGCACCCCCCATTCCCCACCCGCCTGGGTCACCCTGCACCACCCAGGTCACCCCGCCTGGGTCACCCTCAACCCCCCATTCCGCACCCTGCCTGGGTCACCCTGCACCCCCCAGGTCACCCTTCAACCCCCATTCTCCATTACACCTGCGTGACCCTGCACCCCCCCATTCCCCGCCCTGCCTGGGTCACCCTGCACCCCCCATTCCCCACCCCGCCTGGGTCACCCTGCACCCCCCAGGTCACCCTGTCTGGGTCACCCTGCACCCCCCAGGTCACCCTGCAACCCCCATTCTCCATCACACCTGCTTGACCCTGCACCCCCCATTCCCCACCCTGCCTGGGTCACCCTGCACCCCCCATTCCCCACATCCCGCCTGGGTCACCCTGCACCCCCCAGGTCACCCTGCCTGGGTCACCCTGCACCCCCCATTCCCCACATCCCACCTGGGTCACCCTGCACCCCCCATTCCCCACCCCGCCTGGGTCACCCTGCACCCCCCAGGTCACCCTGCCTGGGTCACCCTGCACCCCCCATTCCCCACATCCCGCCTGGGTCACCCTGCACCCCCAGATCACCCTGCAACCCCCATTCTCCATTACACCTGCGTGACCCTGCACCCCCCATTCCCCACCCAGCCTGGGTCACCCTGCACCCCCCATTCCCCACCGCACCTGGGTCACCCTGCAACCCCCATTCCCCACCCTGCCTGGGTCACCCTGCACCCCCCATTCCCTGCCCCACCTGGGTCACCCTGCACCCCCCAGGACACCCTGCACCCCACATTTCCTACCCCGCCTGGGTCACCCTGGATTCCTCCCTCCTAGGTCACCCTCACCCCCCGTCCCTCTCACTCCTACCTGGGCCCACGGCCAGATTTAGGGGCAGGCATTGGGGTGCTGTTTTTGTTGTTAGTAACAACAAATGATGGAAGTCCTATTACTAAGGAATTAGCGGATTTACCAAAATATAAGCAATGGAAATGTGAGGAAAGTGATGGACAGTCGTCCAGTTTTCCTGGCGGCGTAAAGGCGAGTGAAGATAAAGAAGAATGTGGCTCACATGAAAAGGAAGAAAAGTAATGACAAAGAGAAATCTGGTTTACATTAAAAGGAGAGAAATGATAAAGAAGAATCAGCCTTCCACGATGAAACAGCAGTGAGAAAAATTGCACACCACAACTCGATACATCAGATCTTGCTTTATGGCCGGCGATCCTAAACTCTGCCGATATGGATCGTACAATTTGGAACGGGGCGGGGAAAATAGAGGGTTTGATATTTCCAGTAAATGAGCAGAAGCGACACTTCTCAAAGTCACACTGTGATACAGTGCTCGAGAATGGTGAGACACTGAATCGGCGTTGGCTAGTATGCTCGAAAGCAACAGACAAAGTGTTCTGGGTTTGTTGCAAAACATTTGACAAGATTGCCAAATCATTGCTTGCATTTTCCAGGTACAAGTTACTGGCGTAACTTAGCTGATGTTCTGAAGCAACATGAAAAGTCACTCAGCCATTTTACAGCCTACTCCAAATGGATGGAGGTCGAGTCAAGGCTCAAGCTGAATAAATGCACAGGTGCAGAAAACCAGTGCGTTATTAACGTAGCAACTCAGCACTGGAGGAAAGTGCTTGAGCATCTGATCTCAATTACCCTCTTCCTTGTAGGGATAGATTGACTGTTATATGTGGGGCGGTGGGGGGGAGGAAACCACACACACACACTGAAGCCAGTTCCCTTGGCTCACTGGTTTGGGGGACAGGATGGCTTAACAGGGGAGCTCCAGCTGGTGCTGGCGGCCGCTCCGGCACTGCATGTCACTGCTCCCTGCTGAGGCTGCTGCTGCTGTCCCAGGGATGCCACATGCTGGGCTCTTGCTTCCCACCCACCACCGCCCATTCCCATATCCCCTTCTCTTCCCCATCCCCTCCTGTTTCCACTCCCCACTGTCCCGTGCCCCATATCCCTCCCCTTCTCTTCCCCTCCCCTCCACATCCCACCCCCCCTTCTCCACTGTCTCTTTCCCCCCACCCCACCCCACCTCTTGCCCTGCCTCTGCCCCCACAGGCACTCCCGCTTGTACAGGAAACAAGCAGGCACTAGGGACCCAGGAGGCGGCATCCAGCTGTCAAGGCAGACACCTGGAGAACATGTGCTCCATGTGGAGAGGGTGGGAGGGGGAGGCACAGTGTGGGAAGGACAGAGCCCCCCTTCCCCTGCCCTTGAAGGACAGCACCACGCTCGCAGAAATGGGGGCGTGAAATGACACATGACCCCATGTAACTCCCCGCACCTCGCCTCTTTTGGGGGGGCAGTGCCCTCCCTACAGCCCCCCCCCCCAAACTACACCAATGCTCTTCCTTGCAAAGAATAATTTGTCTTTCCGGGGCTCCTTGGATAAGTTGTTCACTGAACATAACAGTAATTTCCTTGGTTTGGTAGAGCTCCTTGCGAAATACGACGATGTCATGCTTGAACACCTACTATGAGTAGTTCGTAAAGAAGCAATGGACCATTACTGTAGCAAAGCAATTCAAAATGAATTGATTGACTTTATGGCAAGGAAGGTGCTTGTTACCACATTGATGCAGCTCAGCAAAGCAAAGTACTACGCTATAATAATGGACTGCACTCCCAACAGTCGCCGTGAAAAGATGCCATTTACAGTAAGATTTGTTGACGACGAGGATGGCTGTATCCAAGGAAAGGAACACTTCACCTGTTTCCGACTCTACTGGAAAAGGCCTAACAGAACTATTCATGAACGACACTAAGCTGGGGGGAGAGGTAGATATGCTGGGGGGGTAGGAATAGGGTCCAGAGTGACCTAGACAAATTGGAGGATTGGGCCAAAAGAAATCTGATGACAAGGACAAGTGCAGAGTCCTGCACTTAGGATGGAAGAATCCCATGCACTGCTACAGGCTGGGGACTGACTGGCTAAGTGGCAATTCTGCAGAAAAGGACCTGGGGATTACAGTGGACGAGAAGCTGGATATGAGTCAGCAGTGTGCCCTTGTTGCCAAGAAGGCTAATGGCATATTGGGCTACATTAGTAGGAGCATTGCCAACAGATCGAGGGAAGTGATTATTCCCCTCTATTCAGCACTGGTCAGGCCACATCTGGAGTACTGCGTCCAGTTTTGGGCCCCCCACGACAGAGAGGATGTGGACAAATTGGAGACAGTCCAGCGGAGGGCAACAAAAATGATTAGAGGGGTGGGGCACATGACTTATGGGGAGAGGCTGAGGGAACTGGGATTGTTTAGTCTTCAGAAGAGAAGAATGAGGGGGGATTTGATAGCTGCTTTCAACTACCGGAACGGGGGTTCCAAAGAGGATGGAGCTCGTCTGTTCTCAGTGGGGGCAGATGACAGAACAAGGAGTAATGGTCTCTAGTTGCAGTGGGGGAGGTCTAGGTTGGATATTAGAAAACACTGTTTCACTAGGAGGGTGTTGAAGCACTGGAATGGGTTACCTAGGGAGGAGGTGGAATCTATCCTTAGAGGTTTTTAAGGTCAGGCTTGACAAAGCCCTGGCTGGGATGATTTGATTGGGGATTGGTCCTGCTTTGAGCAGGGGGTTGGACTAGATGACCTTTTGAGGTCCCTTCCAACCCTAATGTTCTATGATTCTATGAAAGCTTCAGGACTGCTGTGGCCACGCTATGACAATGGCGCGAACATGAAGGGAAGAAACAGTGGTGGCCAGGCAAGGATCCTTGCTCTGAATCCAAGGGCTTTCTTCGTGCCTTGTGGCGCCCATTCCCTCAACCTGGTTATATCAGACACAGCTTTGTCATCTTTAGATTCAGTATCTCTCTTTGGAGTACTGCAAAAGATATACGTCTGGTTTTCAGCATCAACTATCAGGTGGACAATGTTACAAATCTAATGGTGCAGTTGCTAAGTGACACTCACTGGGAGAGTCGCATTGGCAGTGTGAGGTACCAAGTGACTGAGGTTTACAATGCTTGATGGAACGGTCGCAGTCGAGTAAAGCCAAGGCCGGAATGCAGCATGAGGTGCCAAGCCTGGCAAACCAGATCACTGACCTCAAATGTCTGGTCTCAATTGTGGTTTGGCATGATATCCTGTTCCAAGCAAATGTTGTAAGCATGGCACTAGAAACTCAATCGATGGACATTGTGATCGCTACTACTTTGATGATGTTCTGGGCCAAGGTGTTCAAAGCACCACAGGCCGGCAGAGGCATTCTGAGAAAACGAGACCCACGCGCAGCTAAGCAGCGAGTTATTGGCTTTATTGAAGGTTAGTGACACACCCGCAACGGGGACTCCCAGCATTGCTGTCACGGAGGTGGAGAACCCAGCACACTTGCCTGGGATGGAGTCCGACGAAGGGGCAACCAGCGAGCCGTAATAAGCAGTACACAGAAACAGCTCATGAATATATAATTAGGTACTTCCCTAAGGGGGCTTTCCGCTACCTGGCAACGGGCCATGCAAGGCAGACAAAACCGGCCTCAAACCGGTTAAAGTTGGTTCTCCATGTCCTACAGTGACCGAGCGGCCTCGAGAAAGAGATAGCTAGGCCATAACAAGGTCTTCCGCAGTCCCTTACAGATGAGAAGCTGCCTTGATTTTGCTGTGGCTTTGATTTGAAGATGCCATCACTGCTGCCAAAGAAATGGCAGAAAACTTAGGAGTTGAGCCTGTCTTAAAGGAAACTCATGTTCACCGGAAGAAGAGACAGTTTGGATACGAGGGTAGAGATGAGGTGATGGGATGCTCAGAAGAAAAATTCAAGAGGGAGTTTTTTTGCTCACTCATTGACACTGCTCGAGTGTCCAACGAAGAAAGGTTCAGACAAATGAAGCACCGTGAAAAGATCGGGGGGAGGGTGTTGTATGACCTTAATAACCTGCTGGCAGACAGGAAAACACTCTTGAACAATTGTACAAACCTTCACCGGATGCTGACACATGGGGAATATTCGGACATCAATGATAAAGACCTCTATGTCAAATTGGACCACATCCATAACATTTTACCACTTGGTAAGCGCTCTCCACTCCAACTTCTCCAATTCATTCATGATGCAGAGCTAAAAGACTCTTTTCCTAATGTGTGGACAGCTTTGAGGATTCTGCTCATGTTGCCAGTCACAGTTGTGAGTGGTGAGTGCAGTTTTTCAAAGCTCAGGCTCATTAAAACACATCTTCCATTGATGACGGCCAATGAGAGATTGACATCACTTGCTATTTTATCACTTGAAAAAACCATTGGCCAGTCTTTGGATCTCTCGGACGCTGGGCTTCAGTTCATGAGGGCAAAGGCGAGAAAAGCCACCTTTTGAACCAAAGGACTAGGGTTAACTTTCTAAACCTGTCACCTACTGTAACACTAACTAATACAGGTCCACCCAAGGTCAGTGCACAGTTCCATTTCTTGATGTTAGTACATTTCAGCTATTCTTAAAATTAAAAGGTTTCTATAAGTTTAAAGGAAACAATTTTTTTATCTGCCTATATATCGCATGAATAAATACAGATTTTACAGATCCTAGCGTGCAAATTTATTGTCTTATATGACGGGGATAAATCATGCATGCACATTGTGCCTCACAGTTGTGAAATGGGCTACAAATGCAATAAAATATAAGGTATTCAGAAGTTTAACAAATGTGGGGGGTGCGGGAGCTGACGATGCTCCTCTCCTGGGGTGACATTTGGTCTATTGCCGGCCCTACCTGGGCCACCTGCATCCCCCATCCTGCTGCCCACCTGCCAGCATTACCCAGATCCCGCATGACCACCCTGCTGCCTGGACACGCCCGTCCCTGACCTGCTGCATGTACTTCCAGGCCAAGGGTGCCTATGAGAAAGTGGGGGAAGCCACCGAGACGGCTCTGACCTGCCTGGTGGAGAAGATGAATGTTTTCAACACAGATGTGCGGAGTCTGTCCAAGGTGGAACGCGCCAATGCCTGCAACTCTGTAAGTGTTCATCCACCAGGATCTTTGCCCCAGATACCACCCCTCTGCCCCCTCCAGGACCCCCCAGTGCCCCTGCCCACCATGCCAATGCCTGCAACTGTGTGAGCATTTGCCCCCCTACTACTCATACCCACCCACTCTGCCTCCTCCCATCTGGCCCAGCTGGAGATGTGTTGTGCTGGGCTCCCCAGGGGGTCACACTCTCCTGGTCTGGTCTATTCCCCCCCATCCCCTCCCCCAGGCTGGCCGGTTAGGGTCTGTCCCTGTGGTCCCTGAGTCGGGGGGAGGAGCTGCCCTGGGCTCCATGTCTGGTGCTTTTTGGGGGTCACTGCTCCCCCATTAGCCCCTATTCTGCCCCCCCCCAGGTGATTAAGCAGCTGATGAAGAAGGAGTTCACCCTGGAGTTCTCCCGTGACAGGAAGTCCATGTCTGTGTACTGCTCCCCTGCCAAGGCCTCCCGCGCAGCTGTCAGCAACAAGATGTTCGTCAAGGTCAGTGCCAGGCTCCCATCCCCACGGAAACCAGGGTACCCTGGGTATCCCCCAGCTGCCTCCTCTGATCCCCACGGAAACCAGGGTACCCAGTGTCACAGAGCTACGGTGGGTTGGATGCTCTGTCTTTTATCCAAACCCTTTGGGAATGCCTCTATTGTTTACTAGGCCTAGGCCTAGCTTGTCACCAGGGGGAGCCACATGGCCCCACAATTCTGAGAAGGGGCTTCTGGGTACCAGCCTCCCTGTCTCTCGGTGACCTCCTGCCAGTCAGGGAGCCGGAGCCAGTGGAGCGTCCATCCGCCTCTCTCTCTGTCCTTCCGTCTCTCGCTCTGTCCCTGCTGGGGTCTGTTCGTCTGCCTCTCTCTGTCCGTCCGTCTCTCGCTCTGTCTGTCTGTCTCTCTCTCTCTGTCCCCGCTGGGGTCCATTCGTCCGCCTCTCTCTCTGTCCATCCGTCCGTCTCTCACTCTGTCCTCGCTGGGGTCCGTCCGTCCGCCTCTCTCTGTTCGTCCGTCTCTCACTCTGTCCGTCCACCTCTCTCTCTCTGTCCCCACTGGGCTCCGTCCGCCCGCCTCTCTCTCCATCCGTCTCTCGCTCTGTCCCAGCTGGGCTCCGTCCGTCCGCCTCTCTCTGTCCGTCCATCTCTCTCTCTGTCCGTCTGTCTCTTGCTCTGTCCGTCCGCCTCTCTCTCTGTCCATCTGTCTCTCTCTCTGTCCGTCCGTCTCTCACTCTGTCCCCACTGGGCTCCGTCCATCCGTCTCTGGCTCTGTCTGTCCGTCTCTCTCTCTCTGTCCCCACTGGGCTCCGTCCATCCATCTCTCTCTCTGGCCGTCCGACTCTCGCTGTGTTGGTCCGCCTTTCTCTCTGTCCCGTCCATCTCTCGCTCTGTCCTCCCTGGGCTCCGTCCATCCGTCTCTTTCTCTGTCCGTCTGTCTCTCTCTCTGTCCCCGCTGGGCTCCATCCATCCATCTCTCGCTCTGTCCGTCCATCTCTCGCTCTGTCCGTCCACCTCTCTTTCTGGCCGTCTCTCGCTCTGTCCCCACTGGGCTCCGTCCGTCCGCCTCTCTCTCTGTCCGTCTGTCTCTCGCTCTGTCTGCACTGGGTTCCGTCCATCCGCCTCTCTCCCTGTTCATCCGTCTCTCGCATTGTCCATCCGTCTCTTGCTCTGTTCCTGCTGGGCTCCATCCGCCCGCCTCTCGCTCTGTCCGTCTGCCTCTCTCTCTGTCCGTCCACCTCTCTTTCTGTCTGTCTGTCTCTTGCTCTGTCCCCACTGGGCTCCGTCCATCCGCCTCTCTCTCTGTCCATCCATCTCTTGCTCTGTCCCCGCTGGGCTCCGTCCATCCATCTCGCTCTGTCCGTCCATCTCTCGCTCTGTCCCCGCTAGGCTCCGTTCATCCGCCTCTCTCTCTGTCAATCCTTCTCTCTCTCTGTTTGTCCACCTCTCTCTGTCTGTCCACCTCTCTGTCCGTCCGTCTCTCACTCTGTCCCTCCACCTCTCTCTCTGTCCGTCCGTCTCTCGCTCTGTCTGTCTGTCTCTTGCTCTGTCCCCACCTCTCTCTGTCCGTCCGTCCATCCATCTCTCTCTCTCTCTCTCTCTCTCTCTCTCATGCTCTTGCTCCCAAAGGGTGCCCCTGAGGGGGTTATTGACCGCTGTAACTATGTCCGAGTGGGCACCACCCGTGTCCCCCTCACACCCCTGGTGAAAGACAAGATCTTGACCGTCATCAAGGAGTGGGGGACGGGGCGGGACACACTGCGCTGCCTGGCTCTGGCCACACGCGACACCCCCCCAAGGAGAGAGGACATGGTGCTGGAGGACTCCACCAAGTTTGTCGAGTATGAGGTCAGGTTCAGCCCCCCCCACCCATGGGATGGTGGGGCAGTGTTTGCGGGGGGTCAGTGCTGGTTGGGAGAGTGGTTGGGGGGTCGGATGGGGGCTGGTTGAGGCAGTGGTTGGGGGGTCGGATGGGGGCTGGTTGAGGCAGTGGTTGGGGGGGGTTAGGGTGGGGGTTGGTTGGGGCAGTGGTTGGGGGGTTGGTTGGGAGAGTGGCTGAGGGCTCAGGGTGGGGATTGTTGGGGGGATGAGCATGGGGGTTGGTTAGGACATAGTTGGGGGATGAAGGCAGGGGCGTGGTTGGGGAGGGTTTGGGGAGATGAAAGCAGGGGTTGGTTCAGGGCTGGGAGTGGGGGGCTGGGGGGTTGTTTAGGGAGTGGTTCAGGGAATGGGGGCGAGGTGGTTGGGGCATGGTTTGGGGGTGAGTGTGGGGATGTGGTTAGGGGATGGGTAGGGCAGTTGGGGGTGAGGATGGGGTGAATGGGATGGGGTAGTTGGGATGTGTTTGGGAGATGGAGAGGGTTGGTTGGGAGAGTGGGGGTGGGGTTGGGGGATGGGAGTATGGTTGAGGGCATGGATGGGGGAGTGTGCGGGGGTTGGTTAGAGCATGTTTGGGGGCTGGGGGACTGGTTGGGGCATGGTTGGGGGATGGGGCATGGTTGGGGAGTGGTTGCGGGATGGGGCAGGGGTTGGTTGGGGTGTGGTGGGGGGATTGGGGCTGGTTGGGGTTGGGTTGGGGGATGGGGGTTGGCTGGGGTCTGCTTGGAGGGTTGCTATGGGCGCAGCATGTGCTAATAGCTCCCCCCCCAAAGGTGGACCTGACCTTTGTGGGCTGTGTGGGGATGTTGGACCCACCCCGGAAGGAGGTGATGGGCTCCATCCAGTTGTGCCGTGACGCCGGCATCCGCGTCATCATGATCACGGGGGACAACAAGGGCACGGCCATCGCCATCTGCCGCCGCATCGGGATCTTCACCGAGGAGGAGGAGGTGATGGGCAGGGCCTACACAGGCCGCGAGTTCGACGACCTGCCCCCCGCCGAGCAGCGCGAGGCCTGCAAGCGGGCCTGCTGCTTCGCCCGTGTCGAGCCCACCCACAAATCCAAGATCGTGGAGTTCCTGCAGTCCTTTGACGAGATCACAGCCATGGTGAGGGGGGACCCTAGGGGGGTGCCATAGTGAGGACGGGATCACTGGGGTGGGGGCAGAGAGCAGGGGAAGGGAAGAGGGTCCCTGCCATGGCAGGAGGAGACAGGCTGTGCTAAGGGACTGTGAGCTCGGGGATGCGGGGGTCAGCGGGGTTTGGGGATCCCACACTCAGTGGCTTACCCCCCTCACACACAGACAGGCGACGGGGTGAATGATGCCCCTGCGCTGAAGAAGGCCGAGATCGGCATCGCCATGGGCTCTGGCACAGCTGTGGCCAAGACGGCCTCCGAGATGGTCCTGGCTGACGACAACTTCTCCACCATCGTGTCTGCCGTGGAGGAGGGCAGGGCCATCTACAACAACATGAAGCAGTTCATCCGCTACCTCATTTCCTCCAACGTGGGCGAGGTCGTATGGTGAGTGCCCCGCCCCCCGACTGCAACCATCCTGTCCCCTCAACCCACCCCCAGCCATGCCAACCTTCGCTCCCCTCCCCAGCCACGCCAGCCTTCTCCCTCCTCTTCCCCAGCCATGCCAGACGTCCCCTCCCCTCTCCCAGCTACACCAGCCTTCCCCTCCCCTCCCCAAGCCACGCCAGCCTTGTCCCTCCCCGCCTTCCAGCCACGCCAGACTTGCCCCCACCCAAACCCGACTTGTCCTTCCCCTCCCCCAGCCACACCAGCCTTGTGTGATGAAGTGGGAATTTTCTGTAGTGTTTTTGAGTCCTATGTGGGCCTCAGTTTCCCCTGTATTTTGCAAAAAGAAAAGGAGGACTTGTGGCACCTTAGAAACTAACCAATTTATTTGAGCATGAGCTTTCGTGAGCTACAGCTACAGCTACAGCTCACTTCATCGGATGCATGCTCATGCACGAAAGCTCATGCTCAAATAAATGGGTTAGTCTCTAAGGTGCCACAAGTCCTCCTTTTCTTTTTGCGAATACAGACTAACACGGCTGTTACTCTGAAATCTGTATTTTGCATGGCTTCCTGGGGCAGGGCGGGGCTAAATTTGCTCTCACCACAGTGTGTGTCACCTCACTGACTGAGCAGGAGAGGCGATTCCAATGGGCTGGCTGAGGCCCACCTCCTCAATGGAAAATCAGAACAATGGAAGCCCCTCCCCAGGACATGGACCGCTGCGCCCACCCAGCCAGCAGGCGATGGGTTCCCCGCCTCTCAGCTGGAGGCTGAGCAGAGATCCAGCTCCAACTGGACTAGGGGCTGAGGTGGGGGTGGGGGAATAGAGGGCTGCCTGCTGGAAGCTCTTACCTGGGACCTGCCAAGTAGGTCAGACAGAGGGACAGACAGACAGACAGAGCCTGTGCCAAGGGTTTCCCCACAGCCTGGCAGGGCTCTGGGCTGAGCAGAATGGACTGGGCTGTAACCTGCACCCCTCTGCGCGACCCTAAGGGCTCCCTGTGCCGTGCCCAGCTAACACACCTGACTGCACGCCAGCGCTGTGGGACTGTCCCTGCCACGCTGGGCGAGGGGCACCGTCCTGGCAGCGTGGGCGCGTCTCTGCCAGGGTCTGGCTCAGCGGGACTCACTGGGCAGAGCTCACGGGGGAAGCAGGAGGCTGCAGCCCAGAGATCCAGTCCAAGGAGGCAGTGAGGCCAAGTGGCCGACCCTGGAGGAAGAGGGAGACCCCGGGGGTTTGACACACTGAAGGAGACCCCTAGAGACGGCTGCAAAGCTGGGGGCGTCGCACTGATCCTGGGGATCCGGGACACCTTGCCCTGCCCCCCCCCGAACACACCAGCCCTGTCCCTCTTCTGTCTCTCACTCCCCCTGTCTCCCCACAGTATCTTTCTCACAGCTGCTCTGGGCCTTCCAGAAGCCTTGATCCCCGTGCAGCTGCTGTGGGTGAACCTGGTGACTGACGGGCTTCCGGCCACTGCCCTGGGCTTCAATCCCCCGGACCTGGACATCATGGACAAGCCGCCCCGCAGCCCCAAGGAACCCCTCATCAGTGGCTGGCTCTTCTTCCGCTACATGACCATTGGCGGTAAAGCCCTTCCACCCTCTCCTGCAAAGCCCCATCCCCTTCTGCCCCGCATTCATGCCTCCCCTCTCTGCTCTGCCCACAGGCTACGTCGGAGCTGCCACGGTGGGTGCCGCTGCCTGGTGGTTCCTCTATGCAGAGGATGGTCCTGGCGTCTCCTATCACCAGCTGGTGAGAGCTGGCCCCAGTGCAAAGCTGGGGGGCCTATGCTGTGTGTGTGTGGGGAGGGCTCAGCTGGGTGCTCTCCCCAGCAGTCAGTCCTGGCCCCAATGCCCCAGTGCAGAGCTGGGGGAGCCTGTGCTCGGGGGGGGGGCGGGTGGGGAGGGGAGGGGATTCTGTGTCCCTTGCAAGGAGTCGTGTGGGGCAGGAGTTCGGCTGGCAGCACTGTGCTGTCTGCATTTTGACACCCCCCTCCCCCCCAGTCCCATTTCATGCAGTGCACGGAGGAAAACGTGAACTTTGAGGGGCTGGACTGCGAGGTGTTCGAGTCGCCTGTGCCCATGACCATGGCCCTGTCTGTGCTGGTCACCATCGAGATGTGCAACGCCCTCAACAGGCAAGGACACCTCCCTGCCCTCCCCTCCTCTCCCCTCCCCACCCCCCGGTCCAGCCCCTCGCTCACTCTGCTGCTCTCTCTGCACAGCCTGTCTGAGAACCAGTCCCTGGTGCGCATGCCACCCTGGGTGAACATCTGGCTGCTGAGCTCCATCTGCCTCTCCATGTCCCTGCACTTCCTAATCCTCTACGTCGACCCCCTGCCTGTAAGTGCTGCCCTGCCCAGGTGCCTGTGCAGCACAGTGCCCAGGCGGGGGGAGGAGGGGCGGGTTACTCTCACCGCCAGTGGTAGAAGGTCTCATCTGCTCCCACCCCTCCCCGAGCCCTGCTCCCCAGGGCTGTGGCATTGCCCATCCCCAGCACCAGAGGCTCTAGGCTTGCCCTGTGGAGACATTTCCCCAGGCTCGAGTTCCCCTGCCTTGTTCTCCCCATGACCTCCTCCTCCCCCTTTGCTGTCCCCCCCCGCCCAGATGATCTTCAAACTGACACCGCTGGACCTGACCCACTGGCTTGTGGTGCTGAAGATCTCGTTCCCTGTCATCCTCCTGGATGAGGTGCTGAAATTTGTCGCCCGGGACTACCTGGAAGGTAAGGATGCATCCCTGCCATGGGGCAGGCCTGAGTTGCCTGGCCCAGCTGCAGCCCCATAGGAGCCTCCCAGCAGGATTCATCAGCTGGAGCTGTGATGTGAATTTGTGCAGATGCCAGTCCCACCCGATGGGACACAGCGCAGGGACCTGCCCCCAAGCTCCAGCTGGCACCAGGGTGCCACCCCCTTCTCTGTCTTCCATCCCCTCCATACCACTAACCACGAACCATCAGCATCACCTGCCATGTAACAGACCCATCAGGGCAGCTCAAACGGGCCCAGAACAGCCCCAGCACCACAGAGAGCAAGCTGCACAGAGCCGGGTGCTTACTGCTCTTGGGGCTAGAGCAGGGGGGCTGGGAGCTAGGACTCCTGGGTTCTATCCAAGATCTGGGAGGGAAGTGGGGTACAGTGGTTAGAATGGCAAAATAGGAGTCAGGACTCCTGGGTTCTATCACCGCTCTGGCAGGGGAGTGGGGTCCAGTGGTTAGAGCAGGGGGAGGTGGGAGCCAGGACTCCTGGGTTCTCTCCTGGCTCTGGGAGGGAAGTGGGGCCTGGTGGGTTAGAGCAGGGGGGGGCTGAGAGCCAGGACTCTTGGTTTCTATCCCAGCTCTGGGAGGGGAGTGGGGTCCAGTGGTTAGAGCAGCGGGACCAGAGTCAGGGTTCCTGTTGTTTTTTACCCCATCTACCACCTGTTGTAATCCGTGTCCTTTACCTTCTGGGAGTATCTGTTTCCAGTCTCCCCAAGGGGCTGGGCCAGACTGCTGCTGAGCCCCCCCACCCCCTACTCTGTGCTGCTCTGGTGTGGGTTTGAGCCCCATGCCCTTGATGGGTTTCACCTTCCATCCATCCATCCCATGTACAGTCTGGACTAACCCTCTCTCCCGCACAACCTCCTCCCCTGAGCTCTGTTAACACTGGTTTCTTTTATCCTTTCCCCTTGTAGCGTAATCTCCTTTCCCTCCATCTCCTTGATCCTGTGTCTCAGGTATCCCACGATCCTTTGCTGCATGCCTTGCCTGCCCCATGTCTGTCTGTGCCAAGGGGCGCTGCAGAGTGTGTGTGTGGGTGCATGTGAAATCTCATTGCTTTACCAGCTACTCCTGGCTCGGTCCCCACTGCAGTTTGGCAGTTGGGGTCTGGGGCCGGGTGGTGTCGCCTCTTTGAGCCTTAGCGCCGCTATCTGGCTGGGCCAGGTACCCCCATTGCCTTCGCTGCCCCCCGCTGCGCCTCTCCATTCCCTTCCACTCACCCCCTGGCTGTGGAGACCCAACGGAGTGTCACTCTGATGCTGTCACACATGCTGCTGCTGCGCTAGGAGCTCTTCCCCCACGGCCCATCATCCTCCAGCTGCCACCAAAGGAGCCAGTTGCTGTTGCTCTTGTTTCCACCAGCTGCGACACTTAGGTGACCAGATCGCAAGAGTTAAATATCGCAGGCTCACAGCACCCCCCCCCCCCGAGCCATGGGGGAGGGGGGAGCACAGCTCTAGGAATCTGCGAGTGGGACATTCGGCCCCTGCTGCAGCCCCCACCACAAGCCGTGGGTCAGGGGCGCATGGTCCCAGTTCCAGCCCCTGGTGCAAGGGTGGGGCTCAGGGCTGGGGCAGGGGGTTGGCACGCAGGAGGGGGTACAGGATATGGGCTCCCAGCAGGCTCTGGGGAAGCAGTGATATCTCCCACTGGGTCCTAGGCGGAGGCGCGACCAGGCCGCTCTGTGCGCTGCCTCCACCCGCCGGCGCCTCTCCGCAGCTCCCATTGGCCACGGTTCCTGGCCAATGGGACCTGCAGAGCCGGTGCTTATGGTGGGGGCAGGACACAGAGCCCTCTGGCTGTCCGTGTGCCTAGGAGCCGGGGGAGATATCGCCACTTCTGAGAAGCTGCGTGCAGCCAGGTAGAGAGCCTGCCAGCTCCGCACCAACCGGGGGCCTGGCAACCCTACAGTATCAGGACATCAGTTGGCACACGGGCAAAGAGTTAAATATTGGGACGTCTGGTCACCCTAGCTGCTCTGCGGGGGTGAGGATAGGGCCTGGAGACAGCAGCTCCTGGCACTGCTGAGATCCCTGCCGAGCAGCTGCTGGTTAACTAGGGAAGTGGAAATGGTTCCTCCTACTTAGTGCCTCCCTGTGTGTTAGCACCAGTCAGCCCCTGCCCTGCCCCAGAGAGAGCCCGCTCTGCTCGAGTGCTGCCTGGGGGTGGGGGCAGCGAGCCACAAGAGGGTGGTGCAGAGGGCCGGATTACAGGTCATTCTGGGCTTTTTCGACTGGTGAGACAAGGGCTGGACACCAGACCTTGGAGGCCATCCTGCCATTGGGACACAAACCCTGCCACCTGGGGCTGGTCACTGGCCCGGCCCTGAGGACCGCCCCCCCTCCCCATCCGCCTTGTCTCATGTGTCCTCTCTCTCCCCACAGTGGGTTTAGAAGACCCGAAGAGGAGGAAGAAGTGACACCTCTGGCCACTAGAGAAACTGCATCTTCACCCCAACAGTGAAGAACCGCTCGGTGCCCCCTCGCCTCCCCACGAGCCTCGGCCACCCCCTCTTATTTAACAGCTGCTCCCCTCCACCAAAGGCTGCAAGCAGCCCTCCTTCTCCTCCCCCAGCCGGGTGGGGGGGACATCATGGGGGTTTGCCCGCTGTGTTTGGAGAATGGGGGGAAGCTCCCCCTTGCAAACTGCCTGCCCTCCTCCCGGCATTCTAGCTACTTTGCTTCTGTACATTTTGAGCTGCTAGTCTGTCCTAGCGGCCCCTGCCCATCCCGCCTCCCCCCTGTCAAGCCCATTTCCTTGCTGGGCACCCAGCCCATTCGCTGTGTTACCAGCTCACACCCAGTGACCTCCTCACTCACCGGGTGGGGTTTTTTTTTTTAATGCAAAAGATAACTGAACAGATGGAAACATTTTGTCAGGCCAATGTGCAGCTCGCAGAGGAGGAAATTAAGAGACTGTTCTAGCTGCTTATTTATTGACATTAAAAGATAAACTCCTTAACGCTGTGTGTGCTCCAGTCTCTTCCTTTGCTTCCTTGGAAAGGGGATGGGGCAGGAGCCACAACTGCTGCTCTTTTGAAAAGTACCACAATTGGAGGAGTGGTCGGAAAAGGCCGAGACGTGTGACCTGGAGCGTGCCCCCTGCTGGCCCTGGGTGGTATTATGGCTACTCACAGCCCCACTGGGGGAGTGTGGAAAAAGTCAATGGCTGCAATGGGGGTGTTGCTTCTGCCAGAGAGCTCCAAAGCCCAGCAACTGTTGGAATATGGGCTGGAATTTTCTTTTGATGCTCATTTTGTAACCCCACTGACTGCAACTGAGGTTGGTGCTTGAGCCCCCCCCTGCATTGGGTGTGTGTGTGTGGGGGGGGGTAGGTGTGTGTGGGGGGTGTAGGTGTGCGTGGAGGTGGGAGGGAGGTGTAGGTGTGTGTGGGGGGTGTAGGTGTGTGTGTGGGGGTCGGGGGTGCAGGTGCAGATGCAGGTGTGTGTGAGAGGGAAAACCCTGCGGGGGAATGAAATACAGGGGGCAGGGCTCAGTGAGCTGTTTGGGGCTCAGGCGCCTTCTCTCTGCCGCAGAAACACGCCCTGATGCGAGGTGGGTGGTGGGTCCATGCAGCATGTGTCAGTTATAGTCTCATCTCCAGAACTGTTTTGGGAAGGGCTCTTAGAGTGACCCTCTGTGAGAACCAGCCCTCAGATAGGCAGCACAAACCCTATTTCCCTGCCCCACAAGTAGAACGGGCCAGCCCTGGCCAAGGGGCTGCTACCTCCTAGTCTCTAAGCCCTGGTCTACACTAGGACTTTAGGTCGAATTTAGCAGCGTTAAATCGATGTAAACCTGCACCCATCCACACGATGAAGCCCTTTATTTCGACTTAAAGGGCTCTTAAAATCGATTTCCGTACTCCACCCCTGACAAGTGGATTAGCGCTTAAATCGGCCTTGCCGGGTCGAATTTGGGGTACTGTGGACACAATTCGACGGTATTGGCCTCCGGGAGCTATCCCAGAGTGCTCCATTGTGACTGCTCTGGACAGCACTCTCAACTCAGATGCACTGGCCAGGTAGACAGGAAAAGAACTGCAAACTTTTGAATCTCATTTCCTGTTTGGCCAGCGTGGCAAGCTGCAGGTGACCATGCAGAGCTCATCAGCAGAGGTGACCATGATGGAGTCCCAGAATCGCAAAAGAGCTCCAGCATGGACTGAACGGGAGGTACGGGATCTGATCGCTGTATGGGGAGAGGAATCCATTCTATCAGAACTCCGTTCCAGTTTTCGAAATGCCAAAACCTTTGTCAAAATCTCCCAGGGCATGAAGGACAGAGGCCATAACAGGGATCCGAAGCAGTGCCGTGTGAAACTTAAGGAGCTGAGGCAAGCCTACCAGAAAACCAGAGGGGCGAACGGCCGCTCCAGGTCAGAGCCCCACACATGCCGCTTCTGTGATGAGCTGCATGCCATTTTAGGGGGTTCAGCCACCACTAACCCAGCCGTGTTATTTGACTCCTTCAATGGAGATGGAGGCAACACGGAAGCAGGTTTTGGGGACGAAGAAGATGATGATGATGATGATGAGGTTGTAGATAGCTCACAGCAAGCAAGCGGAGAAACCGGTTTTCCCGACAGCCAGGAACTGTTTCCCACCCTGGACCTGGAGCCAGTACCCCCCGAACACACCCAAGGCTGCCTCCTGGACCCGCCAGGCGGAGAAGGGACCTCCGGTGAGTATACCTTTTAAAATACTATACATGGTTTAAAAGCAAGCATGTGAAAGGATTAATTTGCCCTGGCATTCGCGGCTCTCCTGGATGTACTCCCAAAGCCTTTGCAAAAGGTTTCTGGGGAGGGCAGCCTTATTGCGTCCTTCATGGTAGGACACTTTACCACTCCAGGCCAGTAACACATACTCGGGAATCATTGTACAACAAAGCATTGCAGTGTATGTTTGCTGGCGTTCAAACAACATCTGTTCTTTGTCTCTCTGTGTTATCCTCAAGAGAGTGAGATATCATTCATGGTCTCCTGGTTGAAATAGGGTGCTTTTCTTCAGGGGACATTCAGAGGAGCCCATTCCTGCTGAGCTGTTTGCCTGCGGCTGAACAGAAATGTTCCCCACTGTTAGCCATGGGGAGGGGGGAGGGTTGAGGAGGTAGCCACGCGGTGGGGGAAGGCAAAATGCGACCTTGTAACGAAAGCACATGTGCTATGTATGTAATGTTAACAGCAAGGTTTACCCTGAAAGACTGTAGCCACTGTTTATAAAATGTGTCTTTTTAAATACCGCTGTCCCTTTTTTTTTCTCCACCAGCTGCACGTGTTTCAATGATCACAGGATCTTCTCCTTCCCAGAGGCTAGTGAAGATTAGAAAGAAAAAAAAAACGCACTCGTGATGAAATGTTCTCTGAGCTCATGCTGTCCTCCCAAACTGACTGAGCACAGACGAATGCGTGGAGGCAAATAATGTCAGAGTGCAGGAAAGCACAAAATGACCGGGAGGAGAGGTGGCGGGCTGAAGAGAGTAAGTGGCGGCTGAAGACAGGGCTGAAGCTCAAATGTGGCGGCAGCGTGATGAGAGGAGGCAGGATTCAATGCTGAGGCTGCTGGAGGACCAAACCAGTATGGTCCAGTGTATGGTTGAGCTGCAGCAAAGGCAGCTGGAGCACAGACTGCCACTACAGCCCCTGTGTAACCAACCGCCCTCCTCCCCAAGTTCCATAGCCTCCACACCCAGACGCCCAAGAACGCGGTGGGGGGGCCACCGGCCAACCAGCCACGCCGCCACAGAGGATTGCCCAAAAAAAAGAAGGCTGGCATTCAATAAATTTTAAAGTTGTAAACTTTTAAAGTGCTGTGTGGCATTTTCCTTCCCTCCTCCACCACCCCTCCTGGGCTACCTTGGTAGTCGTCCCCCTATTTGTGTGATGAATGAATAAAGAATGCATGAATGTGAAGCAACAATGACTTTATTGCCTCTGCAAGCAATGATTAAAGGGAGGAAGGGAGGGTGGTTAGCTTGCAGGGAAGTAGAGTGAACCAAGGGGCGGGGGGTTTCATCAAGGAGAAACAAAGAGAACTTTCACACCGTAGCCTGGCCAGTCATGAAACTGGTTTTCAAAGCTTCTCTGATGTGTACTGCGCCCTCCTGTGCTCTTCTAACCACCCTGGTGTCTGGCTGCGCGTAACCAGCAGCCAGGCGATTTGCCTCAACCTCCCACCCCGCCACAAACGTCTCCCCCTTACTCTCACAGATATTGTGGAGCGCACAGCAAGCAGTAATAACAGTGGGAATATTGGTTTCGCTGAGGTCTAAGCGAGTCAGTAAACTGCGCCAGGGCGCCTTTAAACATCCAAATGCACATTCTACCACCATTCTGCACTTGCTCAGCCTGTAGTTGAACAGCTCCTGACTACTGTCCAGGCTGCCTGTGTACGGCTTCATGAGCCATGGCGTTAAGGGGTAGGCTGGGTCCCCAAGGATACATATAGGCATTTCAACGTCCCCAACAGTTATTTTCTGGTCTGGGAATAAAGTCCCTTCCTGCAGCTTTTGAAACAGACCAGAGTTCCTGAAGATGCGAGTGTCATGTACCTTTCCCGGCCATCCCACGTTGATGTTGGTGAAATGTCCCTTGTGATCCACCAGAGCTTGCAGCACTATTGAAAAGTACCCCTTGCGGTTTATGTACTCGCCGGCTTGGTGCTCCGGTGCCAAGATAGGGATATGGGTTCCGTCTATAGCCCCACCACAGTTAGGGAATCCCATTGCAGCAAAGCCATCCACTAGGACCTGCACATTTCCCAGGGTCACTACCCTTGATACCAGCAGATCTTTGATTGCATGGGCTACTTGCATCACAGCAGCCCCCACAGTAGATTTGCCCACTCCAAATTGATTCCCAACTGACCGGTAGCTGTCTGGCAATCCAAGATTCCACAGGGCTATTGCCACTCGCTTCTCAACTGTGAGGGCTGCTCTCATCTTGGTATTCATGCGCTTCAGGGCAGGGGAAAGCAAGTCACAAAGTTCCATGAAAGTGCCCTTATGCATGCGAAAGTTTTGCAGCCACTGGGAATCGTCCCAGACCTGCAACACTATGCTGTCCCACCAGGCTGTGCTTGTTTCCCGAGCTCAGAATCGGCGTTCCACAGCATGAACCTGCCCCATTAGCACCATGATGCATGCATTGGCAGGGCCCATGCTTTCAGAGAAATCTGTGTCCATGTCCTGATCACTCACGTGAGCGCGCTGACGTCGCCTCCTCACCCAGTATCACTCTGCCAGGTTCTGGTGCTGCATATACTACTGGATAATGCGTGTGGTGTTTAATGTGCTCCTAATTGCCAAAGTGAGCTGAGCGGCCTCCATGCTTGCCTTGGTATGGCGTCCGCACAGAAAAAAGGCGCGGAACGATTGTCTGCCGTTGCTCTGATGGAGGGAGGGGCGACTGATGACATGGCTTACAGGGTTGGCTTCAGGGAGCTAAAATCAACAGAGGAGGTGGCTTTACATCAAGGAGTATTTCAGGCAGGACTTCACGGAGGGTTCCAATAAGAAATGGTGCACCTAAGTTATTGTTCTTATTGGAACAAGGAGGTTAGTCTGGCCTCTGATTGATACATGGCTAGATTTACCTCGCTGCACCTTCTCTGTGACTGACTGCAGTGTGACCTAGAGGAATGAGTCCCCTAGACGGGTGGGGGGGGGGGGGGGGGGGGGGGGGGGGGGGGGGGGGGGGGGGGGGGGGGGGGGGGGGGGGGGGGGGGAGCAAATGAGTACAAAACAAATCTGGTCTTTTCTTGTTTTGATCCACTCCATCTATCTTTTACATCTTTGGCTGGCAGCAGACAGTGCAGAAGGACTGCATGCCATCCACATCTCATGGCTGCCCGGCAGAAGATGATGCAATAGGACTGCTAGCAATCCATATCGCCTGCCTGATCACCATAAGACGGTTCAATAGGACTGACTGCAGGACTAAAGAGAATGACCTGGTCAAGTCACTCCAAATTTAGTCCCTGCGCCCATGTCTGCCCAGGCGCTCCTGGCCGATGTGGCCAGGAGCACCTCGGACATGACGATGACGGCTACCAGTCATATTGCACCTCTGCTGCCAGAAGGCAATGGGTTGCTGCTACTGTGTAGCAATGCAGTACCACGTCTGCCAGCACCCAGGAGACATACAGTGACGGTTACCTGAGCGGGCTCCATGCTTGCCGTGGTATGGCGTCTGCACAGGTAACTCAGGAAAAAAGGCGCGAAACGATTGTCTGCCCTTGCTTTCACGGAGTGAGGGAGGGAACGGGGGCCTGACGATATGTACCCAGAACCATCCGCGACAATGTTTTAGCCCCATCAGGCATTGGGATCTCAACCCAGAATTCCAATGGGCAGCGGAGACTGCGGGAACTGTGGGATAGCTACGCACAGTGCAACACTCCGGAAGTCGACGCTTGCCTCGGTACTGTGGAAGCACTCTGCCGAGTTAATGCACTTAATGCACTTAGAGCATTTTCTGTGGGGACACACACACTTGAATAAATAAAACTGATTTCTAAAAAACCGACTTCTATAAATTCGACCTAATTCCATAGTGTAGACATACCCTTAAAGAAAAAGGAGTACTTGTGTCACCTTAGAGCAGGGGTCCCGAACGCAGTGCCCGCAGGCACAATGGCGCCCACTGGGGCAGTTCTGTGCACCCACAAGACACCACGCCGCCAAAATGCTGCCACCGAGCGTGGCCACTGGAGACCCGCCCACTGAAATGCCGCCGAGAAGCGTTGCTGTTTCTCAGCGGCATTTTGGCGGCTGTGCTTCTTTCCGCTTCCGCTTGTTGGCGGCATTTCAGCGGCAGGGTGTCTGGCGCCCGCCACAGTCTTCTGGGAATAGGAATGTGCTATTCCCACAGAAAGGTTGGGGACCACTGCCTTAGAGACGAACAAATTTATTTGAGCATAAGCTTTCGTTGGCTAAAGCCCACTTCGTCAGATGCATGCAGTGGAAAATACAGTCCCTGTTTCTCTGCTGCCCTGATGGCCTTTTTTGGGGCCACCATCGAGCACCAGAGGTGCAACAGGAGCTGGAGCAAACTGAGCTCACAGCACGCTGGGCCCATGCTCTGATTATGAAAACAGGTGCCCACAGTCCCCCGTGGCACACAATCAGTGCAGGTGAAAAGCAGGAGCAGGGCGAGCCCCCAAACAGAGCAGATGCAGCTGAGCGGCTGCTGGTGCAGAAGGTGATAAGAAGGGGAGGGTTGGGGTTACTGCTTGGGACCCTATTACAGCATATACTGGGGCAAATGACTGCTAGGCCCCGGGCTGCATTCCATAAGGCAGCAGGCTGGCAGCACAGGGCGCCATGCCAGGCAGTGCCACCCTTAGGCAAATGTTGGAGGAGCAGGAGACACCTGTGCTTCCAGTAGGAGGTGCTGACTGCACAGTGAGAGAGAGGCGTGAGGACACTAGAATAACCTCTTCCCCATGGGGGGCAGTGACCCCTGGTGGCCTGGGTAGAGGGGCACTTACAGAGCTGTGTGGGGAGCCTCTTACTGGGCTAGCAGGGTGCTGGAGCTCGGGTTTGCCGGGCACTGGAAGAGGTTGGGGTGGGGTTGGGGGGCAAAGACTGGGCTAGCAGGGGGCTGGGGGTTGAGTTTGCCGGGCACTGGAAGGGGTCGGGGGGGCAAGTACCGGACTAGCAGGGGGCTGTGGGTTGAGTAGATTGGGGGGACAAGGGCTGGGCTAGCAGGGGGCTGTGGATTGGATTCCCCGGATACTAGCAGGGCTGGTGGTGGGAGGAAGGACCAGAAAGTGCACTGCCTCCACACAGAGCCCAAATGAGACCTGGAGGAAGCAGAGACAGGAAGGGGAAGGTGGATCCGTGCACCAAATTCCTTGTTGCCGCTCCCCTCAGGGAAATCATGGCCAGAGCAACCGCAGAAGCCTTCCGGCACTACCTCCTCCAGCCCTGTAGCTACCCCTGCAAGACACTGATGGCCCAAGGGCTGCGCTTTCACTCACAGCTGGTCGAGGCATTGTGCTCTCTGTACCGCGGCCACACTAAGGGCATCAGCCTACCACCCACAAGGCACTGACACCTGCCAGCGGGACCAGGGACCCTGTCAGAGCCGCAGCACCTGCCAAAGCTGATCACCTGGCTAACGACCCAGTGCACGCTGCCACTGAGCACCTCCCAGTGGCACTGGGCTCACATGGGATCCCAACTGGAAGCGCCTGGACTGCGGTCCTAACCCCAAGGCAGGGCCCAAGCAGTGGGAGGCCCAGGAGGAGGAGGCATCGAAGCCTGACCCTGGTGGGGTGGTGAGGAGAACAGAACAATGAGGCAGGAGCAACCCAACATTCTCACAGGTCAAATGGGGGGGGGCACCCCTACTTGAACGAAACAGGCATGCTGAGCGTGGCCTAGCCATGGGGCATGCCTGCAACCTGGGGACAGGTGTGTTTCCCCAGCCTTGCTTCTTTGCTCATACCTGATTGGCTGGAGGTGGGGGGAGGGTGCCACTCCAAACAAGGATACAGGTTTAACTATGACAGGTTTCAGAGTAGCAGCCGAGTTAGTCTGTACCCGCAAAAACAAAAGGAGGACTTGTGGCACCTTAGAGACTAACATATTTATTTGAGCATAAGCTTTCATGAGCTACAGCTCACTTCATCGAATGCATTCAGTGGAAAATACAATGAGGAGATTTATATACACAGAGAACATGAAACCACTATGGTCCACCAGGGAGGGCTTGAGCCAATGAGCAGATGGGGTGGGGGGAGGAGGATGGGGGACAAGCCCAGGAAGATTTGGAGAAGGGAGGGGAATAAAGACAGACCAGGAGAAGAAGTGGGTGCTCTGAGCTGACAGCTTGCAGGCAGGTGGGGCTGCTCCAGGGGTTTGCACCCGTGGGAGGCAGAGTGTGTATCTAGGCAGGTGCTGTACCAGGGGAAGGGAGTCAGGAACTCCTGCCAGACCCTGACCTGGGACTGTTCCTGGCCGGGCTTAACTCTGACCAGACTTAGGAGGGAGGGCTGGTGTTTGTGCAAACAGGGGGCTGGGAACTGGGACCCCTTCGCCAACCTTAGGATTCCCACACCCAGAGCAAGGTATGACGGTTTCTACAGCACCTGCTCTCACTAGGAATGGATTTGGACCAAGTTCTAATTGTGCCCCACAGACAGTGGTGCAAGTAGGGAGGTCCGGTCCACAGTACCATTACGATATTTATTGCTGGTAGGCTGTACCGGATAGACACAGGAGCACAATGTGAGCAGCCCCACGCCGGCCGCTCCTCTGGTGCAGCTGTACCGCCCCCAGTCCTGCCCCCAACCCTTCCATGCAGTTGCATCTTCTGTCTGAGGTCTGTACAGCCCTGCCAGAGGACAGGGCTGGGAGCGGGCTGGGGACAGTACAGCCAGGCACCAGAGCAGCCCCACATTCTGCCCACGGGTAACATGGGATGGGGAGGGGACAGGGAGAGTGCGAGGGCCCCGGGCTGGGGGTAGGGAAAAGTTACATGCCCCACCCCCTTCAGCTGGTGCCCCCCTCTGTGTCCCTCCTATGAGTCACCTATGCTCAGCATACAGGTAAGAAATGAACTCTACTTGCACCAATGATGTTTTGATACAAATATTGCTCTTTTTGGACTACAAATTGTATTTGATTTTTTCGAAAGCAAAATCTGTTTCTTTAGAAGTAAATTGTAATCGATCCCTTTTCCATGAAAATGTGATTTTTTTCCCCAAAATATTTGTTTGACCTTTTTGATCACAAAATAGATTTTTTTGGCTAAAATCTTTATTAAATTTTTGTTTGATTTTTTCCAAAAAAAAAAAAAGAATTATTTTTAGGAATAAATTGTAGTCAATATCTTGATTAAAATTTAATGTTTTCTTGCCAAAATATTTGTTTTATATTTTTGATCAAAAAATAGAATTTTTGTTACTAAAAAAATATTTTTTTATTTTTTTCCAAATAAAAATCATTTTTTCAGAATAAAATTGTGGTTGATTTTATTTATGAAAAATTATTTTTTCACATCTGTTTTGACCAATCAAAAATACATATTTTCACCTACAAATTTTATTTGATTTTTTCCCAAAGAAAAAAAGATCCCTTTTTCAGAAATAAGTTGTAATTGATTTTTCAAAGATAAATTAATTTTTGTTGCCAAAATATTTATTTGACATTTTCAATCAAAAATGGATTTTTTTGGCTAATATTTTATTTAAAAATTATTTTTCCAAAACCCACATTTTTTTCAGGACTAAATTGTAAATTATTTTTACAATTTTCCCAAAATATATGCTTGACATTTTCAATGAAAAAATAGATGTTTTTGGCTAAATATTTTATATATTTTTTTCCATTGAAAAATCATTTTTTTTCAAGAATAAATTGTAGTCCACGTTTCAATGAAATTTTTTTTCTTGCCAAAATATATTCTGACATTTTCGAACAAAAAGATTCTTTTTTGCTAAAAGCTTTCCAAAGAAAAATTATTTTTTGGCAGAAAATACGTTGTAATGAATTTCTTGATGAAAAAAAGGGGAGGTTTTGGCCAAAATATTGTTTGTTTTTTTGATTAAAAAAATAGATTTATTGAGCTAAAATTTCATTAATTTTTGTTTGATTTTTCCCAAGACAAATCAAATTTTTTCAGAAATAAATTGTTGATTTTTCAATGAAAAATTGTGGTTTTTTAAAGGTTTTTTTCCTGTGTTCAATCAAAAAAGTAGCTATCTTTGGCTTCAAATTTTATTTGATTTTTTACAAATAAAAGTACATTTTTTTCAGAAATAGATTTTAATCGATTTTTCAATGAATTTGCCAAAATAATTGTAGTGTGTGTGTGTGGGGGGGTTGGAGTGGTAGGAGTAGTAGTGAGGAGTTTTACGAGTAGTAGTAATTGTTGTTGTCGTGCGGATGTAATAATAGTAATAGGAGTAGTAGTGGGGGTTGTAGTAGTAGTAGTTGGGGGTATCTAGTAGTAGTAGTAGTGGGGGGTTATAGTAGTAGGTGGGGGTTCTGGTGGTAGTAGTAGGAGTAGTAGAACTGGGGAGGGGGGGTACCAGAACTAGCTACACCCCAACTGCTACAGCTCCCCCAAATACTACTACCATACCCCACTACTATCTCCTAACTATTTTTACTACCTCCCAACAGATACTACAACCCTTCCAATTCTACTACAACCCCCCAACTACTGATACGACTCCCCAAATATAATAAAAACCACAACTACTTCTACAACACCCCAAGTACTACTACATCACCCCAACTGCTAGTTAACCCCCCCACCACTACTACTATCCCCAACGACTACTACCCCAACTGCTAGTACAAGCATCCCACTTCTACTACAACCCCCCAACTACTACTACAACCCTCAAACTGCTACTAGGAGAACCCAACTACTACTAACCCCCAAATTCTAGTAGAGCCCCCCACTACTACTGCAACCCCTCAATTACTACCCCCAACTACTACTACTACCCTGCACTACTACTACAGCCCCCAAATACTACTACAACCCTTCCACTTCTACTACAACTCCCAACTACTATTAACCCCCTGCTACTACTACAACCCCCCAACAACTACTACGACCCCCACAACTAAAATTACAACCCACCAACTCATATTATAACACCCCAGATCCTAACAAAACCCCCCAACTACTACTACACCCCTACTACTAAAACATGCACTACTAAGAGAATCTCCCCACTACAACTACAACCCTCCCAACTACTACCATAACCTCACCCCCACTACTACCATAACCTCACCCCCACTACTACTATAACCTCCCCATGCTACTACAAGCCCCCAACTACTACTATAACCAGTTGATGTAATGAACAGTGCGTGTTCCACTTGGAGCAGCAGTGACACCCAGTGGCCAGTTAGGTAATAGACAGAGTGTATTTCCCTTGAAGCAGCAGTGACACCCAGTGGCCAGTCACTGTTATATATTTGCAGCAAATGTTGTACAAAGGTTGTCGTGTGAGATGTCTATGGAAAGGTTATGATTTGATGGTTATGATTATGCTATCTGCATGTGTGTATCATTTTTGTAGTTGAAGTTAGGAATATTGGCTATGTACTTATACTTCAATGTATTTTAATTCTAAGTAGCCTCAGTGAAGCATTTGGTCTGCTTCTTGAGCAAGGACTATTCTCAGTAAGTGCCCAATAAAGAAACACTTAACTGACAATGGAATTTGGGAGACGCCAATCCACATCTGACAGGTTTCAGAGTAACAGCCCTGTTAGTCTGTATTCACAAAAAGAAAAGGAGTACTTGTGGCACCTTAGAGACTAACCAATTTATTTGAGCATAAGCTTTTGTGAGCTACAGCTCACTTCATCGGATTCATTCAGTGGAAAATACAGAAGATGTTTTTATACATACAAACCATGAAAAAATGGGTGTTTACCATTTTTTCATGGTTTGTATGTATAAGAACATCTTCCGTATTTTCCACAGTATGCATCCGATGAAGTGAGCTGTAGCTCACGAAAGCTTATGCTCAAATAAATTGGTTAGTCTCTAAGGTGCCACAAGTACTCCTTTTCTTTTTGCGAATCCACATCTGAGCTTTCCTGGGAACATTCAAACTAACATATAAACAATGGCGTCAGCCTGTAAAAAACTGTATCATGGATGGACGTGTGACTTGCCCATGTGACTCCAAACTCCATTTTGCTGTAATTTTCCATAGTAAGAAAAAAGAAATGTTCTTACACCTGGAAGAGACTATAAAAGGCTGCAAAAAGAAAAGGAGTACTAGTGGCACCTTAGAGATTAACCAATTTAGCTATACCTCATGAAAGCTTATGCTGAAATAAATTGGTTAGTCTCTAAGGTGCCACTAGTACTCCTTTTCTTTTTGCGAATACAGACTAACATGGCTGCTACTCTGAAACCTATAAAAGGCTGATGCCTCATCTCCATCTTGTCTTAAGTCCTGCTTCATCCCTCTGGAGGGACTTTGCTACAAACTGAAGCTTTGAACAAAGGACTGAATGACCCATCCCAGCTGGGGATGTTTGTACTCCAGAGACTTGATTTGAACCTGCAGTTTATTCCATCACTGCTACAAGCCTGAACCAAGAACTTAGCCATTATTGTATGTCATTGATTCCATTTAACCAATTCTAGCTCTCATCTCTATATTTTTCCTGCTCTGAGCAATTTGTCCTGAATTGGCACTCTCATTTGGGTCTCACCAAGGGCAGCATCATTACACAGGGTAATGCACAGAGTGTGTCTGCCTTGGAGCAGAAGTGATACCTTGTGGCCATAAGGGTAATGCATAGCATGCCTCTCCCTTGGCGCAGCAGTGAGTCCTGGTGGCCAGTCAGCGTAATGCACAGAACATCTTTCTGTTGGAGCAGCAGTGACACCCGGAGGCGAATCAGGGTAATGCACAGAGTCTGTCTCCCAAGGAGCAGCAGCGATACTTTGTGGCCATAAGGGTAGAATCATAGAATCATAGAATCATAGAATATCAGGGTTGGAAGGGACCTCAGGAGGTCATCTAGTCCAACCCCCTGCTCGAAGCAGGACCAAGTCCCAGTTAAATCATCCCAGCCAGGGCTTTGTCAAGCCTGACCTTAAAAACCTCTAAGGAAGGAGATTCTACCACCTCCCTAGGTAACGCATTCCAGTGTTTCACCACCCTCTTAGTGAAAAAGTTTTCCTAATATCCAATCTAAACCTCCCCCACTGCAACTTGAGACCATTACTCCTCGTTCTGTCATCTGCTACCACTGAGAACAGTCTAGAGCCATCCTCTTTGGAACCCCCTTTCAGGTAGTTGAAAGCAGCTATCAAATCCCCCCTCATTCTTCTCTTCTGTAGACTAAACAATCCCAGCTCCCTCAGCCTCTCCTCATAAGTCATGTGTTCTAGACCCCTAATCATTTTTGTTGCCCTTCGCTGGACTCTCTCCAATTTATCCACATCCTTCTTGTAGTGTGGGGCCCAAAACTGGACACAGTACTCCAGATGAGGCCTCACCAATGTCGAATAGAGGGGAACGATCACGTCCCTCGATCTGCTCGCTATGCCCCTACTTATACATCCCAAAATGCCATTGGCCTTTTTGGCAACAAGGGCACACTGCTGACTCATATCCAGCTTGTTGTCCACTGTCACCCCTAGGTCCTTTTCCGCAGAACTGCTGCCTAGCCATTCGGTCCCTAGTCTGTAGCGGTGCATTGGATTCTTCCGTCCTAAGTGCAGGACCCTGCACTTATCCTTATTGAACCTCATCAGATTTCTTTCGGCCCAATCCTCCAATTTGTCTAGGTCCTTCTGTATCCTATCCCTCCCCTCCAGTGTATCTACCACTCCTCCCAGTTTAGTATCATCCGCAAATTTGCTGAGAGTGCAATCCACGCCATCGTCCAGATCATTTATGAAGATATTGAACAAAACCGGCCCCAGGACCGACCCCTGGGGCACTCCACTTGACACCGGCTGCCAACTAGACATGGAGCCATTGATCACTACCCGTTGAGCCCGACAATCTAGCCAACTTTCTACCCACCTTATAGTGCATTCATCCAGCCCATACTTCCTTAACTTGCTGACAAGAATACTGTGGGAGACCGTGTCAAAAGCTTTGCTAAAGTCAAGAAACAATACATCCACTGCTTTCCCTTCATCCACAGAACCAGTAATCTCATCATAAAAGGCGATTAGATTAGTCAGGCATGACCTTCCCTTGGTGAATCCATGCTGGCTGTTCCTGATCACTTTCCTCTCATGCAAGTGCTTCAGGATTGATTCTTTGAGGACCTGCTCCATGATTTTTCCAGGGACTGAGGTGAGGCTGACTGGCCTGTAGTTCCCAGGATCCTCCTTCTTCCCTTTTTTAAAGATTGGCACTACATTAGCCTTTTTCCAGTCATCTGGGACTTCCCCCGTTCGCCACGAGTTTTCAAAGATAATGGCCAATGGCTCTGCAATCACAGCCGCCAATTCCTTCAGCACTCTCGGATGCAACTCGTCCGGCCCCATGGACTTGTGCACGTCCAGCTTTTCTAAATAGTCCCTAACCACCTCTATCTCCACAGAGGGCTGGACATCTCTTCCCCATTTTGTGATGCCCAGCGCAGCAGTCTGGGAGCTGACCTTGTTAGTGAAGACAGAGGCAAAAAAAGCATTGAGTACATTAGCTTTTTCCACATCCTCTGTCACTAGGTTGCCTCTCTCATTCAGTAAGGGGCCCACACTTTCCTTGCCTTTCTTCTTGTTGCCAACATACCTGAAGAAACCCTTCTTGTTACTCTTGACATCTCTTGCTAGCTGCAGCTCCAGGTGTGATTTGGCCCTCCTGATATCATTCCTACATGCCCGAGCAATATTTTTATACTCTTCCCTGGTCATATGTCCAACCTTCCACTTCTTGTAAGCTTCTTTTTTATGTTTAAGATCCGCTAGGATTTCATTGTTAAGCCAAGCTGGTCTCCTGCCATATTTACTATTCTTTCGACTCATCGGGATGGTTTGTCCCTGTAACCTCAACAGGGATTCCTTGAAATACAGCCAGCTCTCCTGGACTCCTTTCCCCTTCATGTTAGTCCCCCAGGGGATCCTACCCATCCGTTCCCTGAGGGAGTCGAAGTCTGCTTTCCTGAAGTCCAGGGTCCGTATCCTGCTGCTTACCTTTCTTCCCTGCGTCAGGATCCTGAACTCAACCAACTCATGGTCACTGCCTCCCAGAGTCCCATCCACTTTTGCTTCCCCCACTAATTCTACCCGGTTTGTGAGCAGCAGGTCAAGAAAAGCGCCCCCCCTAGTTGGCTCCTCTAGCACTTGCGCCAGGAAATTGTCCCCTACGCTTTCCAAAAACTTCCTGGATTGTCTATGCACCGCTGTATTGCTCTCCCAGCAGATATCAGGAAAATTAAAGTCACCCATGAGAATCAGGGCGTGCGATCTAGTAGCTTCCGTGAGCTGCCGGAATGCATGGCATGTGTGTGACGTTCCCCCGGTGTTATCCGGCCCAGTGATCTGCTAGGTCACTCCAATCCTTGACTCTGGCAGCCAGTCTTACCTTGTTCTACTGTGAGAACCCCCACTCCTGGGTTGTTCCCTCACAGCCTCTAGCATGTAAGCTGCTCCTTGGATTCTACAACCGAATGACACTAGCCAATATCGCCGGTGTAATGAGGCTGGTTCTGGCGGGACCCAACTGAGAGTGCCAATTCAGGACAAATTGCTTCAAGCAGGGCAGTTACAGCCCAAGGCTGGGGTTTTTCCACCTCTAAGGCAAACCAAACCATCCATACAGAGCAGACTTTGGTCTCACCACACTGGCTAACCACAAGTCACACAAGCAATTCCCTTAGACACTCCAGTTTCCCAGTATCTCCACCAGTGCCACTCGTTATGGGGACAAATGGTTATGAAAACCAATACCCCAGAACAAAGGTTCCCTCGATCCCAAAGGACCAAGCCCCAGACCCAGGTCAATATACAAATCAGATCTTACCCACCAATCATGCTGATGCCAATCCTTTCGAATCTAAAATCTAAAGGTTTATTCATAAACGGAAAAAGATAGAGATGAGAGCTAGAATGGGTTAAATGGAATCAATTCCATACAGTGATGACAAAGTTCTTGGTTCAGGCTTGCAGCAGTGACAGAATAAACTGCAGGTTCAAATCAAGTCTCTGGAGTACAAACATCCCCAGCTGGGATGGGTCATTCAGTCCTTTGTTCAAAGCTTCAGTTTGTAGCAAAGTCCCTCCAGAGATATGAAGCAGGATTGAAGACCAGATGGAGGAGCTGCAGCAGCTTTGTATAGTCTCTTGCCATGTGCTCTTTCTTTCTTTGTCCCAAGGACAAGCTGCCCATCCCATGGCCTGGAAACACCTCAGAGTTCTGTCCATAGGCAGGTCCCTGCGCACCTGGCTGAGTCCCAAGGCATGTCTGCCTTCTCTCAGTGGGTCAGTTGTGTAGCTGATGGTCCTTAATGGGCCATCAAGCAGGCTAGGCAGAGCTGACACCAACTTGCTGGGGTGTCACCCAGAAGAATAGCACAAGTTTGAAATACAGACAGTATAGAGCCAATATTCATAACTTTAACTATAAAAATGATACACACATATAGACAGCATCATCATAACCAGCAAACCGTAACCTTCTCTTAGACACCTCATTTGATCCCCTATATACAAGTTTTGGTGCCACTACAGGACTTTGGTTGCAAAAATGATCTATACGGTCCCAGCTTATGTCAATACTGTCACATCCGGTCTCAGACACAACCCTAGGAACCTCCATCTTGCAGTGTCAAGTTATGCCCGCTGGACACTGCAAGCTTATATGAGTTCATCAATTTAACAAAGAAATTGATATGTACCAGGCTTGTTATTCCAAGGGGAGTTTCTACATGCTTCAAACCAAACACACTGCTTCAGGTAGAATAAACAAACAAATTTATTAACTACAGATGTAAGCAGTGTCAGGATGAGCTCCACCCTGACATCTGGTGGTGAGGTGTGGCAAGTTGTGGAAAAGAACTTCAGGGGCCGATCTCATTTGCATAGGCACACCCACCCCGCCTGGAATGAGGCCATAGCTGCCCAAATGGTCACTTTGGCTGTTGTGGGATCCCCAGTGTCTCTGTTATTGGGGCAGGAAGAATAAATTGTTATTACCCTGATTATGGGAACTGTGCTTGGAACTGTACTTGTCCTTTTGTTAGGCTGGAGGGACTCAACATCAACGCAGTAGCACTCGCTAGGCAAGGGTCATGGGTTCCAAAACTGTGAATTGAAAGAGGCTGGGGACAAGTATTAATACTTGGTGGCATGGGCTCCTGGCTGAGGGCCTTACATGCTAATTGTACTTTCTCCTCTCTCCACTGTAGAATATCAGAGCTAATTTTGATTCTATTAGGAGTCTTGTTACAGGCTGCTGAGCTCATTTTGGGCTAATGGTGCACCAGCGCTCAGGCTCCCCTGCTACAAGCTGAATTCACCAAAGAGCTGAACTGACTAAGAGCTGAAATCACTGAGCGTTGTGTTAAGTAGTGGGGGAGCGTGAAGATATATTGTGGAGCAGTTTGTGGGACCGCTGCAGTGCCTTGTGGACAGGCTGGTGGAGCAGTTCATAGGACGGTGGGAGCTGCTTGTGGGCCGTGGAGTCGAGCGAAGCAGTTCGTGGGGCGGCTAGCGGACCAGAGCGAAGGCCTATGGAGCTGTGGGGTGGTCAGCTTCAGATCATGTAAGGTGCCCCTTACCTCTCTCCCCCCCCATCTCCACCCAGGTTGGGAGGTAAAACTCTGCAGATAAACTTTCGAACTCTGGGGCTGCCCTGACCAGGGACAGAGACTTTTGGGTCATTGGACTTTTGGGACTTTGGGTGATTTGGGGTTGCTGGACTCAAGAACCAAAGGGAAAGGGCATGCCCCAGTTTGCTTGGGGTGGGTTTTTTGCTCATGGGTTGTGTTACGAATCCTGTTGGTGGTGTTTCCCCAACATAATGCCACATTGTTTCTCTCTGTTATTAAAAGGCTTTTGCTACACTCAGACTATGTGCTTGCGAGAGGGGAAGTATTGCCTCTTGGAGGCTCCCAGCGGGGGTGGTATATATTTGTCCCAGGTCACTGGGTGGGGGCTCGAGTCGGTTTGCATTGTGTTATTGGAATGAATCCCCTAGATATTGAAACCGGCCCTTGTTGCTGCCAACTCTGACGAGCAGAAGGGTTACACATATATAGATTTTAAGTGATTATAAGTCAAAGCACAACAATTTAGATTTGGTCAAATGAAATAAAAGCAAAACACATTCTAAACTGATCTTAACACTTTCAGTGCCCTTAGAAACTTAGATGTTTCTCACCGTAGGCTGGCTGGTTGCTCTTCAGCCAGGCTCTCCCCTTTGATCAGGGTTTCAGTTGCTTGGTGGTAGTGTCTGTAGATGGAGGTGGAAGAGAGAGGAAGAGCATGACAAACATCCCTTTTATCATGTTCTTTCTTCTCCCTTGGCTCCCCCACCCCACTTCAGGGTCAGGTGAGCATTACCTAATTGCAGTCAATGACTAACCAAAGGAAGGGGGGTGACTGACTCGAGAGTCCAACAGATCCTTTTGTTGCTGACTAGGCCAGTGTCCTTTGTTCCTGTGAGGCTGGGCTGGGTTTGTCTCATGCTCTGATGAGGTGTGAACTGCCCCTCTGGTCCTGGAGACTTCTTTTATGCCATGAGGACACATTTTCAGCCTCATAACTATATACATGAAATTACAATCTCTAAAATTACTGTAACCCTTCTGCCCGTCAGAGTTGGCAGCAACAAGGGCCGGGTTCTGTATCTAGGGGTTCCATTCCAGTAACGCAATGCAAAACCGGGCTCGAGCCGCCACCCAGTGACCTGGGACAAATATATACCACCCCTGCTGGGCGCCTCCAAGAGGCAATACTTCCCCTCTCGCAAGCACAGAGTCTGAGTGTAGCAAAGCCTTTTAATAACAGAGAGAAACAATGTGGTATTTGTTAGGGGGCTTATTCCTTCACCCACTTACTTCCCTGGTCCTTCTCACATGAACAGAGAGCAACAATACCCAAAGTCCAAAGGTGCAAACAATTCGATGTTTATTGGGGTGAACTTCCAGCAAGCATTATTCCAGTTTCCTTCCTTAGTGTCCCCCTTCCCAGCTCTGACACCACAGAGCCTTACAACAGTGTCCCTGTTCCCATTCCTGCCCTTAGCCAAACATGATTCCAATTTCCCCACCCCCATTCCCTGTTCCCATTTCCTCCACCCACCCACCCACCGCACTTCCTGATTGACTGCAGACTATATAGTAAAACTTGAGTTCTGCTTAGCTATACCTTAACCAACCATTTCCCTGAAATTTAACTAACCAATCCTAACATATTGTAACATGATTATGTAACCAATTATATCCCACCACCTTAATTAGTTTACACCCAGCAAAATTAATTATATAGCAGACAGAAACAATCCCAGAACTAGACAGAGATTATAAAGACAAAGAATGGGGAAATGGGGACTACAGTGATAGAACAAACACAGAAATGAGGATTTCACATCCCAGCTATTGATAAGTGAGTTCTTGCCAGACAGGATGCTATCAAACTAAGTTTCTTTTTACATCTTCTAGATACTTCCCTTTCTCTGGAGGCAATAGGCACTATCAGGACAGGATTGTATTCCTAACAGCCCAATAGCACCTTATTTCAATGTGACTAGTTTGGAATGTAAGGATGTGACTGGTCACTTCCCAGCTTATGGCT